>NW_026606059.1:16457500-16650000 GCF_029834395.1 Sorex fumeus | reverse complement strand
GTGTGAGTTTGTCTCATTCTTTGTGACCAACCTCTGAAGGTCATCAGTCAAAGGTGACACTCTGATTAGCTTTTGATAGGTTGTTCCCAAAAATGTACGAATTCTGTGTATGTATGTGTGTGTGCCTTTAAAATGATTTAAATATAAAATAACATAATGTGAGACAAACACCCAAGGAGAGTAGACACAAGGGCCAGAAGTATTGCTCTATAGTTGGAAGCCTCATGAGCTGGGGAAGAAGGCAGCTGGAATAGAGAAGGGATCACTAAGTCAATGATGGTTGGAAGGATCATTCGGGATGGGAGATGTATGCTGAAAGTAGATAAAGGACCAAACATAATAGCCTCTCAGTATCTATATTGCAAACCATAATGCCGAAAGGAGAGAGTATGGGTGAAATTGTCTACCATAGAGGCAGGTGAGGTTTGGGATGGGTGGGTGGGTGGGTGGGGTGATATTGGGGACATTGGTGGTGGAAAATGTGCACTTATGGGTGTTCGATCATTGAATGACTGAAACTCAAACACGAAAGCTTTGTAACTGTAGCTCACAGTGATTCAATTAAAAAAAATCTAAGAAAATGATTTCAATTAAAGATTGGGGCTGGAGAGATAGCACAGTGGGTAGGGTGTTTGCCTTGCACGTGGCCGACCCAGATTCGACTCCTAGCATCCCATATGGTCCCCTGAGCACTACCAGGAGTAACTCCTGAGTGCAGAGCCAGGAGTAACCCCTGTGCATCGCCAGGTGTGACCCAAAAAGCAAAAAAAAAAAAATAATAATAATAAGTTTTTCCAGCATACATATTGAATAGAAGAAACCAAGATAGTTTTGATAAAGGATAGCAAACGGGTTCAATCTACTGGATACTAATAACCTGTACTATAATGTTTTTCAAAATAAACACATTTGCTTGCTCAGTCTCTTTAAAGTTTTCCAAGCAGTTTTTCTCTCAATAGAAGGTTGGTAGGCACATTCCACGCACAAATGGTGGCACTTAACTACCATTCCTGACTCAAGAGCACCATAGATTTTTTGAGAATTACTGATTCTAAATCAGGAAAATATGTCAATCAATGATAAGTGTGTGATTACTAATTGTGAAACATGTGACAAAAGTGTTTGAGGTTGTACCAATATTATTCACAACTCTGATAGCTAAATATAGGGTTACCTTAAAGGACTTCTTAGTTGTCAAATTCCCATCAATATGAACAGAAAAAAATGACTATTAGATTCTAAAACAAACAAAATAAAGTCTATTAGGTCACACTGATATTCTAGATGCACAATATCTAAGAAGGGAAAATATCTAATAATTCAAAAGCACTAAATATTTAGTCTGATTCCAGGTAGGAACTCTTCTCTAATTCTTAGAGATAGTGTTTTACAAAACACTGTGAGTCAATATATGTTGGATTTGCTAGAATGACAACATTGCTGTTCATGACTTTGAATTAACTACATGGTTTAGGCAAGTGTCATCAACGGGTGCTGAAACCATCACTTTCTTGTATCTACTTCTTAATTCCATTAGCAGTCAGCTTCTTAGATAACTTGTGGTCAAACCCAGCATCACTAATTGGCCACGAGCCAACACGAGCTCTTGACTAATTCTATATGTAATCTCCAACCCTAGGCGAAATTGTGTCAGAATGTTTGAGATGAACCTAATAAAACATGTTAGCCTTAACTTCTAGTTTCTAGATAAATATAAGAAAGAGGAACAGATGAACAAAGCCAAGAGAATATAGTCAGATAACTTCTTAAGGCTTAATTTTATAAATAAAAGATGATAATCATGTGGTCTCTTTTCTCCACCAATGTCATTAAGGGCAACTTTTATGCTTTACCACAAATAAAATCTAAAGACAACCAAATGTTATACTTGAAACTTTATGTAGTTTATTTTTTTTTAAAGCTAGTGACAAGTGCAAATTTCTATAGCATTAAGAAAACAAAGTGTTGGGCCTGAAGAGAGCACAGTGGGTAGGGCGTTTGCCTTGCACATGGCCAATCCGGGTTCGATTCCCAGCATCTCATATGGTCCCCTGAGAACCACCAGGAGTATGTCCTGAGTGCAGATCCAGTAGTCATACCCAGCGCATTGCCAGGTATGACCCAAAAAGCAAAAAAAGAAAAAAAAAGAAAGAAAACAAAGTGTCACTAATTTCCTCCAATTCCATCAAAAAGTTACTGCCACATTACTGAGAATGGGTTTAAATTGAATATAAACAGTGAATTGCATGAGGATAGATAATATTAGAAGATGAATTCTGAATTATTTAGGCTTAAATAGCTTGAAATCTAATTTCATAAAAGGGATTGTAAAACTTGTGTTTGTGTGTTATAAATCATAATGTGTTACTGATGTCTGAGTTCAAATAGTCGTTTTTGCAGGTTTCTTTGTACTAGTTCAAATTATCTAAGTTTGAATTGTTTTGGTACAAATATTAAAAGTCAATTAGAGAGTATTAAGGAAAAGTCTGCCTATTACAGTTCTACAACAATAAAGCTCAATTACTTATGTTTGTAATGTGATATGAGGTATTAAATATATAAAAACAAAAAGTAAACATATTAATATAGCAGCAAAGATTAGCTACTTATATTTTAAAGTCACTTAAGACATTTAAAATATGGAGACAAGTAAAAATGTTACATAGTTGGAATAAATTATTATAGGAATTATTTAATTAAGGGAAGAATGCATTTTTTTTACATTTTTTTCTTCAATTTTTATTAGTGAAACACCATGATGTACAGTTGTAGACTTACAAATTTTTGTGCTTGGGTTTCAGTTATACAATGATCAAATACCCATCCCTCCACCAGTGCCCATTCTCCACCACCACCAGTCTCAGTATCCCTCCCACCCCCAAGATTGCCACTCAATATTTCTTTCGCAAACCACAGCACTCAAAAGGAGAGAGATAACAAAAGGGAATGCCCTGCCACAGTGGTAGGGTGGGAAGAATGCATTTTAAAGCAGGAATTAAGAAAATCTGAATCTATGTTAAATAGTTCAAGATAGAATACCCTCTACACAAGAAATAAAGCTGTAAGAGTGGGAGCTAGGTCATTTTGGAATAAAACACATGAATGTTCTTAAATCATGGTAGGGTTAGAAAAATGCAGGAAAAAGCTGCTCATATTTTATAAGAGGAGAAAAGCTGCATCAGTTAAAGAAATCCAAAGAAATCCATTGTCTATTATCCCTGTGCAAGACCAGAAGATTTGGTAAATAAGCCTACTGATAACTAGGTAAACAAGCATCCTATCTGTATGAGCACCTGATAGTGACTTCTTTTTTTACTAAAATTAATGCAAGGTCACATAATTTGAGATGAGCGGGCCTGGAGATAGAATTTGGAAATATAACAAGGCAAAAACCAGGTTCAAAGATTCTATAAGCATGGAAGAATTTGGCCAAGTTAACAGTTTATCATTGTTTTAGTCAACAAATTCTGAATAAGTCAAGCAACCACAGTAATAAGAGTAATAATTTAAATAATAATAAAAATGATAATAATAATCCTTATCTGATTAGGAGAGGAGAAATGTATGCATAATGTCGAACAAAGAACAAAGAACTAGGCTTTCTAGAGTTAGTGTGTTTTGCAAAAGACTGACCATAAATCTGGGATCAGAAAGGGGGCAAGGGCATTTCCAGGAGACAAATAAACTAAAAGCTGGTAAGATTGAGAGCCTGAAGGTCTGGGTGAAAGCTAATAGAAGGTTCACCATTTTTAATAGAATGAGAGAGACATAAGGATGGATGTTTTTGGTTGGAACGAAGTACTGTATTTCCAGATTTTGAAAGTGGAGCAAGGTAAAATGATGAACATATTTTAATGTTTTTGTTTTTGTTTCTGCTTGTGTTTTTTTTTTGTGGGGGAAATGTGGCTAAACAAGTCAGATCTTGAAAAGTTGAATTGTGAAAATGGGCTGAGCATTAAAAACGCAATTTCAAAAATGAGGAGTAAAAACCAAATAATAGAGAAAAGTGATAAGGGAAATTAAAATGCTGACTACAGGTATAAATTTCTGGAGTTTTTATAATCAGTTGATATCAGAGAGGATCGTTCCCCCCTTTGGATCATAAGAGACTTTGCTCAGGACTCACTCCTGGCTCTATGCCGGGTGGGTGGTGTGGGGAGGATGTGGGAACCACATGTGCTGGATCGAACTTGGGTGTGTCACATGCAAGACACATGCCTTAAACCCTATACTTGGGCTCCAGAAAGGATTTTTAATTTTATTTGTGATTTCCAGTTACTTTCTTTGAGAACATTTTGAAAACAGGTATAGATCATTAGTATGTGAGTTTATTTTGCTTTTGTTTGATTAGAATTCTCAATCAGACCAATATAAAAATAAATTCTGTAGATTCTGCAAACCAAATTAGAGCCGTCCGGAGCAGTCACTGAGCAGCGTGGTGGATGCAGTGCAGGGTTAGACTGAGTTTCATCCTTGGCACCACCTGGCATATTGAGTATCACTGGGGGTAACCTGGGGTGGGTGGTGGGTAGGGGGAGGGAGTTCTGAGCATTACTTGGTATGGTCTTGGAGGCATCTGAACCTCGCTGGGATGATTCTGGTGGTTCCTGGAACTACATGCCCAAGTAGCTCTGCACCCTCCATCCCTAACATTGTCTATTTTAAACTTGTTTACTAGAAACTCCACAGCTGTAACTGGACAGTAGTGGGATTACTCTTGCATTGCTGCAGTGGCCATGACCTCATTTTATGTGTAAATTGTACCTTCTGGAGCGACTGGCTTTTACATGCTTAGGCATATTTTGCCTCATTTTTCTAATACCTTATATGGGCATTCTTTCTTTCTAGATGGAGTTTTTAGGAGAATATTGAGAATCCAGACAGGTACGTTGTTAAATGTTACAGTCAGTGCTTTTAAGTAGCTGTAAAGTACTGAGCCTAAGACATTTTAACTTTGCATCTTAAATGTATCCCTCCATGGTTTGCTTAAAAGATAGAGCAAAAGATATGCTTAGATTTGAATATCAGTGGATCATCAACATTTATCTAATAGAGCAGGCATATATTAGCAACAGTTCTCTATGTAGGTGACATTTCAAAACACAATATAATTTCACTTAGAACTAAGCATAGTGGGCTTTTATTATGATTCTCATAGTCTTTGGAAGTGTTTTTGCTTTGGCACGATTTTGAGCTTTTGCACATTTATTTGTAACTTCAGCCAATATTTGTTAGGAATCTACTATTTCTTCAATGCTCTATTTAGATTTTAAGAAGCTTAGCAATAAGTGAAGACATTTTATCAGGCTTCATGAACTGAGAGCTCTCTTTGAGTGAGGTAAAAGTACATATGAACAAGTGACAATGTATGTATTTGTCAAAATTGCAAAATGTGAATTATTTATAGTGATTTCGAGTGTATTATGGTACTTGAGAAATGTAGACTCTCTATTCTTCACTAACTTGGTAAGTTCCTTTTTTGAAAATTTTGACAGTAGTCTTATGTATTGTGTTAGCAAGTCAGCAGTTTATAAAAGTTAAAAGAAATGCATAGCAGGAAAGTAAAAGAGCCAAGAAAGAGGACAAGAAACAACTGCAAAGAAAATAAGGAAATGAAAAAGAATAATTTTTTGAGAGAAACGAGGTTAACAGTTAACTAGGTTATAAGTAATATGTCTGACTTTATATTTATACACAATTTCTAGTATATAGCATTCAGTTGTTTAGAAATATGTAGTTTAGCTTGAGTGTTTTGAGATCACTCAAAATTCCAAATATCAGTAGAGTCTCTGAAATAGGGAAAAATAAAAAAACGAGTTTAGAAATACCTGATAATTTAAAATTTCTTCACAGAGTATAACTTCATTAGATTAGTGAACCAGTAGTAGAACAGCGAACATATTCCATCATGTTTGTAACCCTGCTGTTTTAGAATTATTAGATCTACTCTCTCTATTCTAAAAAAAAAAGAACACAAAAGTAGGGTTGGTAAGAAAATATTGAAGAGAAGGAAAGCAACAGAAGCATCAAGATCTTGTTGGGATCAGCACGGTTCACTGTTGTAACCAAATGCAAGACCAAAGTTAACTCCCTGATGTGGTTCTAAACTTCTAGAAAACACATTCAAAATAAAAATAAATTTGTAACTTTTTTGTTTTGTTTTGTTTGGGGGACACACCCAGCAATGCCCAGATTACTCCTGGCTCTGCACTTAGGGATCACTCCTGGCAGGGCTCAGGGACCGTACGGAATGCAGGGGATAGAATCTGAGTCAGCTGCATGCAAGGCAACCATCCTACCCATACTATTTCTCTGGCCCTAAATTTACCAATTTTTACAATATGTTTATGTAACATATTTTATTTAAATTATTTTAAATTTAATTAATATCAAAGTTTTAAAATAGTGTGCATTGTTTGAATCAAATCTTGGAAATTGCATTTGTGTTTTATATACATTGTGCAGAATCAGTCAGTGTTGAGTTCCGAACGGCTGTTTGTGCTGGTTACAACACAAATGATAGTGGAGAGCCAAAGGCTCACGAGCCAAGGACTCTGTCATGTTTTTAAATTCTTTTTGACATCTTGTTCTTTACCATAGATTAGCCCAGATATATTTCTAAAACACTTTCTGATTGTCTCAATTTTATCTTTCACTTTTTATTAAGACTCTAAACTGAAATCTATTGAAGTTCATTTTGCTAAAATGAAAACTGCAAATGTGGTCAGCTGGCTAAGAAATATTAATATTTATCCAATAAATGTTTCTTAAAAGTTTGCTTTTCAATCATTCTGTGTGTCATGAGATATTATATTCTCTAACAGAATAAAGGTAGCTACAAGGGCAGATAGTGATAAATTCTGTAAGAAGTAGAGATAAAGTTCGGGGTTAAAATGATGCTTATATTAAAGCAGAGGATAAATTTCCCTTTGTGATTTCACTAGCAAAAGGTGATTCATAATAAAACAAATAAAACAGATTTTTCTGAATATACATAGAGTAACATTAACTAAAAGAAGCATTTTAAGTTTATAGAATATTAGAGTTTATATTACCACTAAAGACTGAAAGGACAAAGTCCCTTCTGTTAAATTATGCGACTCCCCAAAAATGTACTTGCAAAATGTAAGTTTTGAATTTTGATTCATTGTCTCCTGATTTGTTTGTTGTTTGATAAAGCAAGCATATATCAGAATACCTAGAGATATTTTGGGGCTCTTTCTCACTGGAGCTGTATCATTAAGGGAATGTTGTATGTACAATGTATTGAGTGGGTGGGGAGAAAATTAATTGTTTGTGCACACCTTTAAAAATGGTGTTAAGTTTCTGGAGAGATGTAACAGCAGGTCAACACATGGTTGATCTGGGTTCAATCCTTGGCACCCCATGCAGTTCCCGTAGTAATGTAAGACGTGATCTTTGAGTGCAGAACCAGAAGTAAGCCCTGAGCACTGGTGGGTGTGAACCTAAAACAAAACAAACACACAAAGTGCCAATGGATAGTTGCCATGTAAAATCAAATTAGAGTGGTACTTCTCCGTTATGTTTTAGAAATATACTTGATGTATAATATTTGATATATATAGTATAGATTATACTTAAATGAATTTTTCTATGAAGATACATTTCCTGTTATTTATGCCTGTGAAAGGAGTGGAAATTAAAAATATGATAATTTAAGATTGTTTCATGATATTTACTCATATATAATAAATTTGGTATGAATGATACACCTTAAATAGATTGTCATTGTTAGTGTTTTTTGGGGTCATCCCAGTAAAGCTAGGTTTGGGGACCAAGGTTCCCCCTGAGAGGTTCTTAGCACTGTTAGAAGTCAGGTTGCATCTGTTGTTTGCTGTATACTCAGTTGCTTAATCTATTTGTCTGCCTGTCTTGTAATATAATTTTCAAGGTTATACAATATTCTACTGTAGCAATGCACTCTGCCATTCCCAATGTTTTTGTTGTTACTGTTGTTGTTAAAATAGTAGCAATCCTGGGGCTGGAGCAATAGTGGAGCGGATGGGGAATTTGCCTTGCACACGGCCGACCTAAGTTCGATTCCCAGCATCCCATATGTTCCCCTGTGCACCACCAGGAGTAATTCCTGAGTGCAAAGCCAGGAGTAATCCCTATGTATTGCCGAGTGTGACCCAAAAAACAAACAAACAAACAAACAAAAATAGTAGCAATCCCATGCTTTCATTTTTTTGTGTTTTCTTTATCATAGTTTTTTAAGACTATGTTCACTTCTAATTTACATTAACTTTACATTTTGGGTGGTTATATTTTGGTGCTAATATAATATAATAGAGCACTTTATATGCTCACGCAAAATTCTTTGGTTAAACAATTATAGAAATTTGTTCAGTAATTGTAGAAAAAACTCAGCCTTAAAGATGAAATCACCTGCCACTGTCTTCCCATTGTTCATTGATTTGCTCGAGCAGACCAAGTAACGTCTCCATTGTGACACTTGTTATTGTGTTTGGCATATCGAATATGCACCGGTAGCTTGACAGGCTTTGGCATCGAATATGCCACAGGTAGATTGCCAAGCTTTGGTGTGCGGGCGAGATACTCGTGGTAACTTGCCGGGCTCTCCAAGAGGGGCAGAGGAATTAAATGTGGGTCTGCCAGGTAGGCCTAGTGCAAGGCAAACGCCCTACCTGCTGTGCTATCACTCCAACCCTAAAAACTATCAGCGCTGTGAGCAGGATGTTTGATTTAGATAAAGATGATTTATCTAAAATAAAATTTTTACTAAGTATTTTATAATGTGGAAAATATTGAGGAAGTTTTTGTGTAACTACTATGATTTTAGAATCCCACAACTAGGAAATATGCTGTAGAGTCATACTATGTAAAATAATTTTCTTGCATTGGTGGTGGCATTATGGACATTAAAATTTAAAAATGTAAATATAAATTCATATAAATCCTCAGTGTTATTTCTCAATATGGTCATCCCATATTTCTACATCTCTTATTAGCAAAAATATTTTATATGCACTATATACATATATATACGTATATACAGTTTTTGCACACATTTACTTGAAATATAAATGCATTATTACATAGGCAGGAGTAGAAGAATCAGTGCCTTTAGGGCAGATACTACAAATATTTCCAACCACAAAACAGGAAAGTTTGTTACAAGAAAATGAACCAAAGGAAATGGGACTGATTCTTATCATTTTATTATTCAGGTTAGTTGAACTTATTTTTTGTGTGGGCCTCCCACAGAAAGAGCCACCCCTGCATTTTTGGGGATTCATGTGTTGCCAAAGTCAGTTGCATATAAAATATGCACCTTAGCCCTTTTTGCTGATACGTGACTTTAAAATTTTTAAGATATTTTCTGTTTTATTAATCACCAAAGAAATTTTGAAAGTAATAAAATGATAATTATTACAGAAAATCATTCTAAACTAATATGTCTTTAGAATTTCAGATAATTTTATTAACCCCTACTGACTACTTACTATAATTTTCTGTAATCACATTGATTCTGGTTTTAGTAAAGCGTGGTGATGCCCAAATATAGTTTGTGACCTATTATTTGCCAGTCTACTAGAACTGAGAATTTCTAACAGTTTTACAGAAAAATTTTGTGTCCTCATTATGTTTTCTTCTAATTATTGCAGTAAAGTTGTTAGAAAAATTATATATTTAATTTATTGGTTTTTGATTCATTATAATTGATAATTATAATTGATAATTCACTACAGATTGTCTTCAGAGCACTGGACGAAACAAAGCATATTGCACTTGGGCAGTTTGTTCCTTTTAAAAATTTGTGCTTCTTAAAATGAATACTGTAATTAAGTATTGCAGTAACTTGTCCATTAGTTCATTCACTCACAAGCAGTTATCAATTTTTCATTTATAAACATTTATCAATTCACACAGTTTTATTAATAGATACATATAAATAAAATATCATTCCATTCTTTATGAGCTCACAATTTCTAAGAAAACCATGATCAATGACAATAGTTACCCCACTGCATTTAGATTCAATAAACATTTTTATAATTGAATAGAATCATTCCCAAAATATATGTGGGATATTTAAGTATGTGTATATGTTTTCAGTGTATAAATATATGTGTGTATAAAATACTTGTATTTTTATTGTCTTTTAAACTTATAGCAGTATATATGAATTGCACAAAATATCAAAGTAATTGTTACAGGCAAATTTTCATGATTACTCGTATTATAATTCTGAAATTGAAAAAATACCACTATAAAATATTTCATATCAAAGATCTAGTCAGATATCAAAATCATATACTGATTGACCTTCAGCTCAATAAAACAAAAAGAAAAGAAAGAAAAAGTGAAATAATAAAGAGAAGAGACACATAACATTTTTATAAACTTTTTTGATTAAAATATATATCATAATGTATTGGTTAGGAATGATAGCACAGCGGTAGGGCGTTTGCCTTGCGCGCAGCGAGCCTGGCCGAGCCAGATTCGATTCCTCCACCCCTCAGAGAGCCTGGCAAGCTACCGAGAGTATTCAATATGCCAAACACAGTAATAAGAAGTCTCACAATGGAGATGTTACTGGGCCTGCTCGAGCAAATCGATGAACAATGGGAGGACACCTTTCACACACACCTTTCACACCTAATTAAAATATGTAAACTATTATTTTCTTAAAATTAAAAGTAATAAGGGGAAATATAGTTCTTTTTCTTTTTAAATCATTATACACCTCCTAACTTGGTTTGCTTTGAGTGTATTTAAACTTGCATTTTGACAATGCATGTTATGATTGCCTTCAAATTCTTCTAGTATAATTAACATTTCCCTCATCACATCAGTTTCACTTAAATCACGTCTCTTTTGTTTTACTTTTATATACTGTTTTCCAAAAATGTTATTTTATTATACCATGCTTTCCCAAAATCCCACCATGATATTTTACGTTTTTTGTAATATCTGATGACTTCTTAAATCCATCTCTTTTTATCTGCATTCTTGTTCAACTACATATCTTCACTCTATTTTTATCTTACTACTAAATCCTCCTTTGATTTCAACAACTGTCTCCATTTCTTTATAAAGCTGTACGAATATTTCTGTAATAACTTCTCAAGAATAATTTACTCTATAGACATATTTTAGCAAGAAGATTATTTGGTCTTACCAGAATTATAAAAACAATACATAACACTAATTTGAATCACTTATTATGGACTAGATACAAAAATATACCCTAATTTCTTAGATCTATTATGGTTTTATTTTCGATGGAAGATTTGGCCCAAAACTTGGCAGCGCGTAGAGTTTACTCCCAGCTCTGTGTTCAGGAGTTACTCCTGGAAGTACTTGGGAGACTGTATGTGATGCCAGAGTTTGAACAGGGATAACCCACATTCAAGCAAAATACCTTTGCTCCAGTGTAGTCACTCAGGCCCAGGTTGATTGTTTTTGTGCTTGTTTTATAGATAGGGAAATGAAATATCAGAGAGATTGTTACTTGCCCAATGTGACAAAAATCGTCATTTGCAGAGCTAAAACATTAACACAGGCCAGTCCTATTGAGTGAGTCTTTAGTTTTGACCTTTATTCTCATAACATATGCTGAGGTAACTAGAATGTTATTACTTCCATGTATGATCATTTGTCTTAGTCTATTTGGAATGCTATGATGGAAAACAAATGACTGGGTAGGTTGTAACGTGTTGATATTAAAATTTCCACTTTCTAGAGCTTGGGATATCTAAGAAGAACAAGGTGTCTTGAGGAAGCAAATTCAGCACCCAGTGAAAACCTTTAGTTTGGTTCATACACAGATGTTTTTCTATTGTATCTTCATATGGTAGAGAGGATAACAGAAGTTTCTGGGGTTCCTTTTATAAAGGACTATTGAAGATTCTGCCTTCATTACTGAATCATCCAAAGACTCCATATGCTGATACTATCATATCAGGTATTAGAATATCAGCACATAATATTTGGGTGGACATAAACATGGAAGACATAAAATACCATTTTATTTATGTTGATTATTTTTTCTAACACATTAGTTGCTGACACTTAATATTGTCTTCAAACCCCTTGGCTTCCAATAATGTTCTCCATATACAAGTAATGAACACTTCCTATTTGGGTTTAAGTTAGCTAAGGCTAACAATTTTATCATCAGAAAGATGCTTCTCTTCTACAACTGCTGTCTCTAGAGTAACTGGAGAAGAAGAAGACTTTAGGATCAGTAAAGACACAAGACTTGAAATCAACTGCATGAACCATTTTCTTTTCAGGTTTAAGTATTGATATCTTTGAATTGGAGAGAGTTCCAAAATTATTATAACTCCAAAATGTTGTAACATCCCATTCCAACATACACACAAGGTATTTAAAGGAGAAACTATTGCTATTATTTTATTTTATGCTCTATCTTTTTATTGTTCTTTAACAAGTAAGCAAAGTTGGTCATTTGAAGAAATAAGTTTCTTGGAGTGGTAGAAACAGCAGAGCTTTTCTAAGGCATTAATTTAGCAATAAAAAGAACAAAGGGAAATGTATGATACCAATAAATCTCTTCCTTAAAATAGACATTTTAAAAAAATCCAATTAATTTGAAATAAATTAATATGCACTTTTAATAAATTACAATAATTTAATTTATAAATGAATTATAAGTGATGACCAGTTCATAAAGTAAGTGATAGGCATTATGATAGTCTTTAGGAATGTCATAACAATTATTACATGCTGGTAGTTTAAACAACGGTAATTTGTTACATCTTGATGTAGCGGTTAAAACTCCAAGTAATCAGGCTTGTTGTTTCAAGGCCAATATCTTTTGCTTCAGATGGCCATCTCTTCCCTTTGACTGCATATAGTCCTTCCTCTGCTCCTTTAGGAAAACCAGTACTATATCATTTTAAAAAAATGTGGGTCACACCTGGCTCAGGGCTTACTTATAACTCTGTGCCCTGGAATCACTCATGGTGGTGCCTGGGGACTATATGAGATGCAGTGAAATTAAACTAAGGTCTGATGAGTGCAAGGCAAGTGCTTTAATTTGTACTACTTCTCTGATACCCGTATAACTGATATTTTAAGCTAATCTGTAGGATCTCATTTTAGTTCTGTGGCACTATCCCAATTGCACACTCGCTGAGGTATGCAGCTAAAGATTTCAGCACAGAAATGTGCGGAATACATGGCTGAACTTACAGCAAGTGTCAGGACCTTTAAACCATAGGAGGTGTTAGGCAGATGCATCACAGTTTTGGGGCTGAAGAGATAGTATCATGGGTAGGGCAGTTGGCTGGCACACAGCTGACTCAAGTTTGATCCCAAACACCCCACATTTTATCCTAGGGATGATCCATGAGCACAGAGCTAGAAGTAAGCTTTGAGCACCACCAGGCACTCACCGCCTCCACTCCCACCCCCCAAAAAAAGAATCTAAATATCAAATTGTTTGAGGTTCTGAGTATAATCAGATAAAACAATCATAGCTTAGCTTCAAAGAGAGATATGGACACAATCCCAGCCTTTAAATTAGGTGGCCCCTTTTGAGTAGAGGGAAAAGTGTTTTTGACTCAGCTTTTAAAACATTTACTGGTTTTATCAAGTCATGGATTGGTTAAGACCCATACCTTATATTCAGCCACTCCACCACATTTATCCAGGACATTTCAATTATACCACAAACTTAGACCCTCAATTGAACCTGGTCCAATAGGTTGAAAATCTTTTGGAGCAGTAGTGAGTCCTCTGAGCAACTCTGGGGAAGGAAAAAAACAAACAAACAACTAAATAAATGTTATATTATGTGCCCAGGATAATAGAATAGCCCTTACAGTTCTTATTTGGTATGCGTGAAACCCTAGTTTGTTTCTCAGAATTACATGACCCCCCAGGCATTGCAGGATACAGTTCTAGAGGCCAGGGTAAGTAGGTACCCCTTGCAATGCCTCTTACCCAACAAAAAGTTTATAAATTTATTAGAGTATTATTAGCAGGAAATATTGTAGCTACAAATTTTCTATGAGAAACTGGGGTCACCTAGTTAGTACTTTGTAATATGTGATGGAAAATAGCAGATGATGCTATCTAAGTAACACAATCTTGACTGGCTACATGTCTGAATAAAATGGCGAAATGAAAAGTAAAAGGGTATGTCTTACTTAGAACATTGTGATTATCGCAGGAACAATTGACATTTTATATTGTTTTTAAAATTTCTTTAAGAACAAGTATTTTCAGGCATAAAAATAGGATTTTCTAAATTAATCATCACTTTGGAAATGATTCTTGAACTCGGAGCATGTAATAATCCCTGAGAATCCCAAGGTGTAATTCCAAACCAAAATATAAACAAAAAGATTGTAAATACCATATGAGTCAGCTACTTTACTTCTGATTAAAAAATACAAAACCATTCATTAGAAAAAATATTTCCATTCCAACTTTCTTTGAAGCATTATTTTTTTGTGTCAAATTCATGGAAGTGTCTTTTTATAGGTGAAAAATATGCAATACATACATATCATGCACATATATCCTCCAACCATCCTCATATACCATGATGATCTACTACTTAGCCATAAAATAAAGGTGAAAATTGTACGTTGCCATTTGTAACAATATGGATGGACCTTTGGAATATTCTGCCCTGTGAAATAAGTTGGAGAAAAACAAATAACTTATCATTTCACTCATTTATGGAAGATCAAAGGAACAAAGAGAATGGGCCAATAAAACAAACCTTTTTAAAGAATTAATGTAGATCTACAATATAATTTAGAATGAGTTTAAATGTGTCTGATACATGTAACTATTCAATAGTGGTCAACTTTATGTTAGCTATAGTAGATTTTCATCTTTCCAGGCAAAGCATGAAGATTTTTCTGGAGATATGGTCTCAGATATTCAAGACCATAAACCAGGGCATAGTGTTGGGTTGACAGGCACAAAACTGGGAGAATTCCTGCCCTGGCTTTTGCATCACATTGGTCTTTCCTTGACTGAGCCTTAGTTTCATCATCTACAGATAGTGCACTAAATTCTATTTTTCCCAGACTTTTGGGATGATTGGTTGGAAGACATAGTTGCCTTATTCAAATTTTAGTTATTGAATTTATTTCTGAATTATTTCATGTAAGTTAAATAATTTAAATAATCAAATTCATTGAATTTTTTTCATTTAAATAATTTAAATAATTATTTTATTTATTCCTTCTTTAAAGACATCATTTAAAAAAAAAACAACTTTTAAATTGGTGGTCACAAAGAAAGCTGAAATAGCTCTTTCCTGTAGGCTGCCTGCTGGGAGTTGTTAATTGCGAACCTTACTTAATAGACCCTGCAAAACTGTGTGAAAGAGAGGCAGACAAACATGAGACCTGTTAGTTGGACAATTGCAGTGGCTTCATGAGGCCCATGTCCTTTGGGGAATTATGCAATACTCTGCTCTAATTTTTTTTTTTTGCTTTCTTGAGTCATACCCAGAGATGCATAGAGGTTACTCCTGGCTCCTGTACTCAGGATTTACTCCTGGTGGTGTTCGGGGGGACCATATGGGATGCTGAGAATTGAACCCTGGCCAGCCACGTGAAAGGCAAATGTACTATCCACTGTGCTATTGCTCCAGCCCTTCTGCTGTAATTTTGAATGGAGAATGTTGTGAGCACATGCAAGTGGGCACACACAGGAAAAAGAGATCAATGAAAACATTAAGTAAGATCTAATATTGCATGTATAACCTCTCCCCACCAAAAGCTGTTTGAGCTAAATATTACAAGGAGATTGTGATTTTATTTTTTTTTTATTTCAAGAAGTACTATGTTTTTGATATTCTGTGATCTCCAATAGACTGATGTGCAGTTTTCAAAACAACTACCGCAGACTGAACATAATGTATCTGCAGGCTTTTTGTGAGATTTCTTTCATTGCTCACTTTGTACTCCCAGTTATAAACTACACAGAAGCTTTATGGTTTCAGTCGGGTGTGTTTTACAAAGTCCACTTAAATCAGTCAGATTCAAACTTGGATACTGGCTTTGCATTCTAACCTCTAAAAGTTTCGTTATATCATCTGGAGAATATAGATGGCCCAAGTGCTGCAATGACTGAGGTGAGAATCAGCTTTATTGGTGGATCACCACATGACAAAGTCTTTAATAATTGATGACTCTTTCTATTAATGAAGTGCTCCTTCAAGTCAATGAAGAAGCATCTGGGAATTTAAAAAAATAATCCAGTGTCCTAACTACACACATGATTCAAGTTCATGAGGCAAATCTTGAAAATAGGTATTTTGACTTTGTCCAGTTACATTTAGGTATGTCAGGTTTGGGAACTACTGCTAATATCCCATCATGCAAATAAGAATCATTAAATTAGATTTAGCATTCTGATGTGCTGTTTCTTTACCTTTCAACTCCTTCAACTCTGTATGTATATACATCAATGTATATGTGTGTGACAATAAAGACTCTTCCTAAACACCCAGTTATTACTTGCTCCATTTGTTGCTGCTTTCTATTCCTTGTCTTATTTACAAAATTTGGTTAACAATTTCTATTGTAGAAATATGAATTAATGCAGCTATTTTTCTCACTTGCAAAATCTTCAGGAAGGCAGTTTTGAAAGAGGAGTTTGAGCATCACTGGAATAATTGTTTATCTCTGAAGATGACTATTGTGTTTGCAGTTGTAGCACTGGGGATCAAATCAGGACCTCAACATAGTTACGTGCTGTGCCATTGAGTTCCAACCCCAGTCCCTACCTCTGAAGCTGACAGTTTTAGGTGACAATAACCATACAACAGGGTAGGTAATCTGATGTGTCTTAAAAGTGAATATCACTTCTTGATGTACTGTCAGTGTTATAATCTTAGAATTGTAGGTTTCCTCAAAAACATACATGCATATGACATATATGTTTGCATCCTTATTTTAAAAACAAAACTACGACACATATTTCAGCTGAAAAACCTATATTGAATATTGTGATAATATTCAGTATATTTTAGATTTATTGAAATGGCTAGCTTATAAAACAACCCTTCAATATAATTATGGACCTCAATAGTGCTAGCGGTATCATAAACTGCTTCCATATCTGAATTACTGGGTCACTTACAAGAAACAGTCTCCAAATAAACAAAAAAGGAGACTCAAATGTAAATATATATATTATACATACAATATTATTATATATATGGAAACATTAAAATGAAGTGTTGATAATCTGAGTTCTCAATCATCCCCTCTACCAGTGCAGAAAATGGACATATGTTTATAAAGTACAGTGCTTTTTGCTTTATTTATTGCTAATTATAAGTTGTAAAACTGTGGCACCCTGAAAGTTTATTTTGTAGTTTCCTGAATGTTTTTGGTAACTTTCATTTTTATTATCTTAATTCTTCAACATGGAGCACTCTAGCCGTTGTGGTTATAAGAGAGATATAAGTGCATGAGCTATTCATTTCACTCTATTTACATAAATTGCAGCAGCAGCAGCAGCATTGCAACCAATATTGCATCCTAAAATTTCCCAGGTACTAATATGAGAATGGCTATCATAATCTGCACGTCCATTGTATAATTCTAGTGAATGCAGATGCAGCTGTTTTACATTTCTTTCTTTCCTTTATGTTTTCATTTCATGATTACTAATCAAAATTGACACTATTCATGAATACCAACCGCATGCCGTGTATCTCTAGTATCTCTCATAATTTTGTATCATGTGTACATAATCCCTGTCAAGATCCCCAATTTATAGATGATGGAATTGAAAACTCAGATCACATGACCATATCACTTAGCAAGTATCAGAGTAGATATTTGAGAATACATCTGACCTTTCACCTGACCTCATGCTCACATAATATATTAATTTCCTCTCATGACCTCCATTGAGCATTGCTATTACCTGAAGATCATAAAATTTAGAGTTTCAGGAAACCTGTAGTTAATTTCCTCACAATTCATCATCATTGGAAATGAACAGTTACTAGCTTTTCAGTCACAGCTTGGATTTAGGCCTAAAATGGTCTATAGAGTGTTTGGTTGTATAAATGACTGCAGCAACTCGCCCATTTTCTCCATCAAGCTACTGAATAGTAATGTAATTAGATCCAGCACTTAGATTTTGCTTCCTCTCATGATGTTTTTATCATTTGGTGATTAGATTACAATGTCAATGATTAGCATGCACGGTTTCCCCACTCTAAGCAATAAGACATTCTCGGTTCTATGTTTGAAGATGGCTGCTGGGTTAATCCAGTAACTGCCTGTACCTTGATCCAAAATTATACACTGATGAATGGTAGTGAATTCCATGAAATTCAGGAAACTGCTTTGCTGGCTGACACTAAGATGTGTTATGATTTGATATGGCTCTGTGTAAATGTTTGCACTCAGACATAACTTCTGGGAAGTATTTTTAGAATTATTGGAGAGAGAATGCACGGAGCAGTCAAGCCATTCCTAGGTGAAAATCAAAAATGTATTTGGCACTTGTCTATTGCCAAGCAATATTCTTAGAACATTGTATTCATTCATGGTTTTTAATAATCACAATAAACAGCGAGCAGACTGCAGCAGAGGAAAGTTAATCTTAGGAGTGTCAGAGCCAAAATTTCATTACTGGCAATTTAATGTGCATCTCATGTTCTTTTTTATTTCCCTTATCCATAATTACTGAGATACCAAAGGTTTTTTTTTTCACTTAACATACAAATAGAACTTGATTTTGTACATGTGCCATATATAGTTAGTTACATGATCACCACAATCAGGCCAATTAACACATATGCCATCTTGCATTCCTCTGATGTGAACCACTATGGATGCTTTCAGAAAACCTAATGATTGGGGCTGGAGAGGTATTACACTTGGGTTCTTGTCTGGCACTTGGCAGACATGTTGATACCCGAACCCTATATGATCCTCTGAGCCAGCAAGGAATGATTCTTGAGAGTAGAGCCAGGAGTAAGTTCTGAGCATCTCCAGATGTGGACCCCAAACAAATACAAACAGAAAACTTGCTGATCACATGAATGTAGTTCTGGGAATGAGGTGCACACTTAATTTACATGAAACTTTGTTTATTTTTGCGATAAGAAATTCCAAAGATAAAATTAGAGTAAAATATATATTGTGCATGAACTATAATAACATAGTTTACAAATAAATAAATGAAAATTGAATTTATTTCACATTGCACATTTTTCCCCTAGTTTTTTTTATTCTACTATAATGATATTTCCATCATCTGTCTCTTTTGCTTTCTAGCTTCAAAAATATTTCAGTGTGAAAATTGATGTCATCCTCATAATTCTTTGGTTATTTTCAGGGCAGTGTTGTTTTATAAATAAGTAATGAAGTTATTCATGTAGTAATACAATGACTATAACAAAATCACTAACAAATAAATATTAGAAAACAGCACATATTTAATCTGTGTAGAGACAAAGATATACAGATTTTGATAAAAACGTTTTAGGCTCCTAGAAACAAAATTTGAATGGCAAGAACTGTAGCTATAGGTAAAGTACAGGAAAGAATTAAAGTAAAATTGAGAAATGTAGAAATCTGAATATTCTTAAGATTGAGTTTTAGCATTATAATAAAAGTATACTCTATGAATGTATTAATATATACATAATTTTAAAACAAGTATTTATTAAATCATTTTATTAATTGACTTACATTTTAATTAAATTTTTATTGTATTTTTCTCATGAAGATATTCATATGATAAGTGTATAATAAAATGATATTTTAGAAGTAATCAAGAAATAAAATACATTTCTCCACTTTTTTCAGTATATCAAAGCAAATTTATTTTGAACCTAGAAATCATTTTTTAATGACATGCTCCAAAAATACCCTGGCCTTTTTCTCTCTGGAGACGCCCATGTTCTCTCTTGAACACCTATCTCACGCTCTCATCTTACATTTCTCTAAGTAAGAACATTTCTTTTATAAAAATTTGCTTAGAGAAATATGTTCTGTGTTCCTTATTTTCTTGGCTGTTTTCAGAATAGAAATATAATTGCTGTCCTATGTGAAAATGGTTTCCTCCATATAATCTTATTTTATGTTTAAATTGATTATTCTTAAAATTTGCACCAGATTCAATTTTTTAAAAATCAACTTTATCTTGCATGACTAAGCTAGTTTTCCTCAAATAAAATTGTGTGTGTGTGTGTGTGGTTGTGGTTCAAGATCAAACTAAAGACCAATGGGGATAGAGACAGAGTGAAAGGTCAGTACTTCCTAGCATGCAGCCAACCCATATCACTTTCTGTTACCACATGTTGGTTTTCTGACAACAGCCAAAAGTGATCTTGGAGCACCGAGCCAGAATTAAGCTCTGACCACTGGTGCTTTAGTCCAACTACTTACCAACCCCAAGCATAACACTGAAAACACTGACACAAAATACATCATTAAAAATCAGTCTTCATCATTTCATATCTATCATTTTCAAAATCAGTCTCTGGCAAGAATTTTATGTTTACTGTTAATTCATTCCAAGAAGTGTGACAATTGCATATTCAATTTGTATCTATCCTCAAAATATGTATTTATGTGTTCAAAGCTAACATAATTTAAGATGGACAGTTACCTATACAATAATTATCAGTGTAGATACCTAGAAATTCATGATTTCAAGAATTTTTTACCAAGATTTATAAGTATTGATTGGGGGACGTGGCTCCTGGGATTACTGTGCCTGTTTGCATGATGGTATCCATCCTCTGCACCTCTCGGTTTATCCTCTGTACCACAAGTTTGCCCAAGTAACAGTCAAGAAGTAACCACTAAGAATTACTGGGTGTGACTGAAGCCCTTCCCCCTAAACTTACTTAAGAAATATATGCATATGTAAACTCTTATAAGCATACATAATAAATGTATGCATAGTTGCATAGTTTATAAAGCTGGCCATTTTTGTATTAGAAGTTGAATTATAAAATTTTAAGCTTAATAAAAATATTATTCAACTTCCCTAATTTTTAGTCCTAAATTGTTAACAGCTACTTCAGTTTGCTTTGTCTTGAGTTAATTGGATTTTTGTGGTTGTGATCAATCATTGTTATCAATTGTTACAACCTGTAATAATTTACGACCTGTATCAATAGTTACAATCTGTAAAATATAACATTCTAAAGCAATTATTTACAGAAAATTCTAAATTAGATCATTTTATATTTGCTCTCCTTGGGTGGAACTGATAAGGCCAGGTAACAAGACAGCGTGTAAATCAGTTTTGAAGAATAAGTTGAGAAGTCGCAGAGAAGAAATTTGTCTATTCCATATACATAAAATTGTAGAATTTTGGATGTTTTCATGGTTAAACCTTTTTTTCAGGGATGTATAAGAATTAATAATTTTTATTGAGGCATCATGATTCACAACTTTATTTATACTTGAGTTTCACGTGTACCATTTTCCAGCACCAATATCAATTTCCTTGCACCTGTGTCCCTAGTTTTTCTCTCCCCCACCCCTAGCCTGCATTTTAGACAGGCACATTTTTAAGTTTAGTTGTTGTAGTTTGCTGGGAATCATGGCTCCATCCTTCCTTGCAGCTGTGTAGAATTCTATTGTATATATAAACACCACACCTTCCAACAACTCATCTGTTGTTGGATGCTTGGGTGGATCCGAAGATCTAGCTTTAGTGCTAAGTGTTGATCCATTTATATACAGTGAGATGGAGTGTGTTTTCATATTTCACAAAATTTACAAAAACAATATACGTGAATTATCCTTTCTGTATACATCTTCATATTTTACATGAATGAAAATGTGTATTTACCTCAAGGTACTTATCTACTGGATGACTCTGAAATCTGCAAGAAATTTGTCTTGCCTTTGTAGCTAGGTATGAAAATGTTATGTTGATAGTTTTCTTGATGCATCACAAATAGCCATGATCACATGATTACATACTACAGGTGCATGTATATAGTATATGCATGTATGGCTGTATTATTTTTCTATCTATATGGCAAGAACAATTGGACACTTTTTTGTTTTTGTTTGATTTTTTGGGGGGGGACCACAACTGGTGGTGATGAAGGAATATTCCTGGCTCCACACTCAGAGATCACTTTTGGAGGTGATTGAGGGATGGAGGGTCAAGGATAAAACCTGGGTCGACCATATGAGAAGTCAAGTACCCTACCCACTATAGTATCTTCATGGCTCCAATTTTAGTCATTTTCATTAAATTTTATATTAGGGATAGTTCCAGAATAAATAAGTATTGTGATCAATTCAGTGATACTTGAATAGTTTGGAAAACGAACTCCACCAGTGCTTTTTGGAGGGTATGCTAGGAGACAAGTAATGAGGTTTAACATTTAAGAATATAGCAAAGTGAGAAATTTTTACCTGCTAATTTTGATAATTTGATTTATATTTTATGTTAATTTATTCTTAATTTTTATTTTTTTATTGAATAAAGGAGGTAAAGACTTGTCATTCATTACGGATTCTGTTAAAGCACTGATTTATATTCAGGAGTCACAAAGTTGAAATATAATCAAATATAACCAAACAAGAGGCAAAACTTAATTTTTTTCGTGTTTCTGGAAAAACTATGTTTTGAGTAAATGTCATGCTTTTAATGATATTTGGCATATAAAAGGCAAAAATTAGCAGTACCATTTGAATAATAAACGTTTTATCGAAATGGTCATTGGCACTGAAATGGATCCTTTTCTTTATAATAAAAATATATGCATTTACTGATTCTGAGCAAGTAATCTTACTTGAAAATATTACTCATTTAAGGGAAATGAATATGTTAAGTACTGATAAATTGAAATAATAATTATTTATGAAATCATCTGAACCATATTTCTTACTCTATAGTTAGAATTTTTTCTTGCTGGGACAAAGAGCTTTTTCCTGTTTTACAGATCAGGGTCTGTTTCAACTCAGAAATCAACCAGTGCTTCTGTTTTACTTTGGAAGAGGTTTGGTTGACCTTTGTGACCTCTGGGTCACAACAACGACAAAGAGAAAAATGCAAAGAACACATATAGAACATCGCTGTAATGACTCTTGGAATAAATAATTTATTTACATGACAAAAATCTACCAAAAATAAACTAAATTGTAATCTACTTTTTCATCATGTACATACTCCTTGGAAGAAGCTATTGCCAGCTACTCGTATTAGAGGATATATGTGTTTTATTGGAAAGGGATGTCTACCCACAAAAAAATGCTTAATGAAGAAAAAAATTATAGTTTCAGAGAAATATTGAGTTACTGATTGCATTTATAAATAATGCCACACATTAACACTTGTTTGTAATATGAATTACTTTTTTTCTCATTATCACCCCATGCAGAATTATTCCTATCATAAATATGAAAGTGAGTCTTGCAGACTGAGGTGTTTGTAGCAATACCTGATACATAACTTGAACCAGACTAGTTTATTCCTAGATTTTGTGTTTTTATTTATTTGATACCTACATCGCTTAAAAAATAAACATTTTGCTGAATTATGAAGTAAATTCGTAGTTGATAGGAAAGTGGACGCTAGGTTAATATGATTGAGTCTGTAAACATTATAGGCAAAATTTATATTATGAAATGAAAAATTGAGATGAGTTCAAAGGTGCTGTAAATTAATAAATAAAAGGGTAAGGGAAAATGTAAACAAAATATGACCTTAAAATTGGTGATGGTGGTGAATGGAAGGGGGTCGTAAGGATAGGATATCAAAGACATTATGGAGATGAGCAAATGCAGTAAGCGATAAGTAGCACATGATCAGCACTTTCAAAACTAGAGCTTTGCCACGCACATAAAGGAGGCATAATACCTTACTGAATTTCTACTGTTTTCAGCTGTGCTAATGGACTTTGTCTTCACCCTCTGCCCCTTGGTGACACAGCCATTTTAACTTCTTGAAAAATAATTCTGGCCACTGCTCTCCAATAGGAGTTTCAGTGATGTATACGATTATTCCATATTAACACCATTCCGTACTGCAGTCATGTGTGGTTATCTCAAAATGTAACTACAATTAGGAAACCAAGTTCTAGTATTAGTTAATTTTACTTATTGTAGCTAGTGGCCACTAAATTGGACATTTCAGGTATAAGAAAATTTATTACCACATTGTATTGGTATTATTCTCCTTTTCTAATTATTGGACTGGGTTTGATTCCTCTGCCCCTCTCTGAGAGCCCAGCAAGCTACCGAGAGTATCTTGCCCACACGGCAAAGCCTAGCAAGCTACCAGTGACGTATTCAGTATGCCAAAACACAATAAGATAACAAGTCTCATGATGGAGACGTTACTGGGCCCGCTGGAGCAAATTGATGAACAACAGGAGAACGGTGATAGTGACTCCTTTTCTATGGGCTGGAGAGATAGCACAGTGGTAAGGCATTTGCCTTGCACGCAGCCGACTCGACCCACCCAGTTCGATTCCTCTGTTCTTCTCGGAGAGCCTGGCAAGCTACGAGAGTATCTCGCCTGCACAGCAAAGCCTGGCAAGCTACCTGTGACGTATTCGATATGCCAAACACAGTAACAAGAAGTCTCACAATGGAGATGTTACTGGGCCTGCTCCAGCAAATCAATGAACAATGGGAGGACAGTGCTACAGTGCTCCTATGAACTGTATTTAATTCACTTTCCCAACAGAAATAGTGCTGCAGATCAACCTGGTCTCTAAGCAACCATACACCCTCACAAACATATACCTTGATAGACTCATAATAATAACACAAGATTTATAAGAGTTGGTGAGTTAGGGCACTTTTACAAGGAATTTTGGTCATCAGCTAATGAAGATTAGCTTGTGCAAACTTTATCTTTCATATGTAAATCGTACCTTGATTAGTTAAGCTCTTTGAGATCTGTGGGCTATTTAGTGTGCCCTGTTTCCCTGTGAATCATTGTTTCTGAGAAGCACAGTTTAGATTTTAATTAGCTGTGTATTTACTTTTTATAAAGTACCATGATTTTTAAGGTCAGTATTTTTTGTTGTTGTTGTTATGAAAGGCCTGATAGTCATTGGGTGCAGTGCTTCCCTTGCATCTGATTGACCTGGGTTTGATCCCCTGCACCTCAAAAGTCCTTCAAGCCTTCTAGAAGTGATCCCTGAGAGTCAGGAGTTAGCACAAAGCACAGTGGAGTGCCCCAAAAACCAAAAAATGAAAGAAAAAAATGATAAAATATACAATTTTTTTAAAAAAATGAAAGATCTGAAAATACATTAAAATTGACTGAAAAAAACTTTTTAAAGATTTTAAAATTGTATTGAATATTGTATAACATATATATGGTTTTCATCATTCTAAATGTCTGTATATATTACATTAATTCAGCACTAGAAGCCCATATTGTAAATTAAAAAATATATTTTAAAAAACTTATAAATCCAAAATTATTAACGCACATACGTATAATAAAAATTATCATGTGCACTTGTAAAGCAAAACTCTTTGCAAGCTTTTCTCACTATCTGATCCTCCATAAACATACCTGTCAAATAAGCTTTGTATTAAGACTGAAAATTGTAGTTGAGTGTAAAATTAGTGACAAGATCTAGTTTATAGACATTGCCACTTATCCAATAGGTTAAGTTGTGTTAATAAGTTTTCTAAAAAAACAGTAGACCTTCACAAAAGATACTCTAGTACATTTATTTGTGAAATTTATGGGCAAGTTGTAAGCATTATTTTAAAGTGCTTAGAATGATCATAGAAAATGTGCTTACAAAACTCTCCAAGCTGATAATCATGGTGATAGAGTTTTAATCTTCTTGGACACTAGTAAGTGGAAGATGTGAAGCTTTATAATTGGATAGATACTAATCAGAGTTAGTAATGTTATCCCAGCAGAAGTGACACCCAAGTATTGTTTTCAGAAAGGTAACCTTCCGAACATACACAAACCTATGAACCCTTTGAATGGAAGATACATCATTATCCTATATAATGCTCTGGGGGGAAGTAGTGTTATCTGAACTCAAGCTTGTTTTCAGTTGTGTAACATAGTTTTATTTAAGAATTTTAGAAATTAATATAGCACTTGTATTCAAAATTTTATGAAGAAGGTTAGGACTAAATTATTTGGTGTACTTTGGGGGCAGATAATCTCACTCACAGTGGCATATAAAGAAACATAGAAGGGAAATATCTGAAGTCCAGAAGCAATAGAAACAATAAGTAGGAGATTTGGTGCTTTGTAGGGAACTCGCCACTGGGAGCTGGGCACGTGGGATAGTCCCAGGAAGGACCCACAATGACAATGGTAGAGGGATAGTATTTCTGGCTAGGACTAGGTACTGAAAGGCGGTAAAGTGACATGTATGATATCCTAATAATAAAAGTATTGTAATCTACAATGCCTAAAAGCGGGTGGGGGGAGGGAGAATAGGAGATATTGAAAAAGTGGCTGTCATAGAGGCAGGTTGTGGGGTGGAAGGGAAACTGAGGACATTGCTGGAGGGAAGTAGTTGGAGGAAAAGGGGGAATGTCTCCTTGTGAATTGGGCCCCATGTCCACTGGCAACAGTGGATCTTGGATTTGAGGGGAGGGTGATGGGATCGAGCCAGTGCCAGTTGCTTCTTTTTGAGCAAAAAGAGTTGAATTAGGCACGCTTAAATTACAAATGTTCTCTCTGTTGCATCTATTAGATTCCAATTCTGAAGATGTGGTTCTACGAAGATGGCCATGGTAAATCTCTGAGTTTTGCTGCTCTGGCTAGTTGAGCAGAATTAGAATGAACTTCCCTTGCCTTCGTGGAACAGCTCTGGGGGACAAAATATGGTTGGCCTTAAAGAGGAATAATTTTTATCCTGTGATCTTGCTGCTGTGGAATCAATGAGGCCAGTTGGCAGAAGGTGAACTTCAAGGCTCAGGTTAAGCAACCAGAGCTTGATTCCACTCTTTCATTGCTTATCCGGTGTTCTAGAAGACTCCCTGGACCCCAGGGCCTTTTCTTCATTGACAAGGGCAAAAAGCTCTCATTTCAGGCATACAAGGACCCAAAGCTGAGGAACTGTGAAGTGCATGCTCTCCATCAGGATATGTGCTTTGAACATCAGGAGCATAAGGATCTTTCTGTAAAAGTTCAAATTTTAACTCTGCTGTAGTTCACCTTTGTGTGATGTGGGCATTTTCTTCCCTTAAACTATGGAAGTGTTTTTCAGCAGTCTGAACTGCCAGATAATTTTTATAGTCTTTGGTCTCATGGCACATAACTTTCTCGTTATAGGAACTGAGAGTTCTCTCCAATTCTTCCTGAGGGTCTTTGATCCCTTTTTGCATAGGGCCTCAACTTCTTGTATTCCTGGCTCATCTCTTCACCTTCTTTGGAAAGGGTTTTCTCTTTCTCTTACCCTGTTGTTTTGCTTTACTCTCAATTTCTTGTAAAGTGATATCTCATTTTCTTGAAGCTGCTGTCTTTTGTTTTTCACCTTTCAGCTTTATGTTTTCTGACTGCAAAGATGCTGGTTTCTTCTGGATGATTTTCAATTCAGCATGTAAACTTTTCCTTTGTATCATCGTCTTCAGATGACTAAGAATACAGTTGGGTTCTTTCTCTTTCTGGTATTTCTGAGGTAAAGATTTAACTGGGAGACTCGGATCAATCTCTTCAGAGTTCCTGTTCCTTGGTTGTCCCTTGCTGACTCACTCTCCAGGGATGCTCGTCTGGTAGATCACCTCCAGGCACAGCATCCCAATCCTGCATCTTCAGCAGGTGTTTGCTCAGAGTCTTGCTCTCATTCTCCTGAGCAGTGAGAACTCCTGTGAACCTTGTGTGAAGTGTTTCTATCTTATTTTCTGCTGATTAAGTTTCCTCACTTCTTCCTTCCAGTCTTTAACTTATAATAACAGTCATCTTTGGTGGTCCTGAAACTGAAAACTATTCTTATTCTTCATTCTGAAAACTATTCTTTGAGAGCAATCTGAAGTTCTTTCTTCCTCCGAAATATTTTCAGAGAGGCTTTGGGGTCCACTACCAAATCCAAGGAGGAAATGACATTTTTATATATCCCTACTTGCAGTTCACCTTGTGTGAAGGATGTACCTTTCTTTTTTCTTTTTTCTTTTTTGCTTTTTGGGTCACACCTGGTAATGCTCAGGGATGACTCCTGGCTTTGCACTCAGGAATCACTTCTTGCGGTGCTTGGGGGACCATATGGGATGCTGAGAATCGAACCCTGGTTGGCCGCATGCAAGGCAAACGCCCTACCCGCTGTGCTATTGCTCCAGACCCAGATGTACCTTTTGTGTCCATATGGCTGCCTCTCTGGAAAGCGAAGCACATTTTTTCTTGGAGAGCAGTCCTCCTGAGCTCTTCAGAGGCTGCCTTCAAGCCTACCCAGGGTTTCTCCCTCTTAGAGTTGGCAGCCATTCAAGAAGCCTCTATCTCTTCATATTTTTTGGTAATGTGACTCATTTTTTTCACAAAGTTTTGCTTTTCCATCCATCATTGTATGAAGATCTAAGTACTTTCTCTGCTCTCTCAGAGAGCCACTTCAACCCTCTCCACCAAAACAACATACAGCAAAAAAGCCCCAAAAGAGCACCACATCCCAGCAGCTCCCGTGGGAAACTGTCAAGACGAGGATCTGGGTTCCTGCCTTTAACCAACAGGGCAGTGACGCTGTGGAGAATCTTCAGGACAGACCCCACGTACAGAGAGGGGCGCAGTCCTGGTACCCTCCGTGGCGCAAGACCCCTGGCTGTTGCAGCCACAGCTAGAACCTAACCAGGCAAAGACACAGGGTGAGAACACACAAGGGTTCTACCTGGACCCCAAGGTACAAACCTCAGAGTGCTCCCCTGCAGGGGCTCTGTCGGGCAGACCGCAGCCTGCAGTTTTCAGTGCCCGGCTGGTGATGCGGGGAGCCCACCCACTTCTGTATCTTTAATCTCAGCTCTGAGACCCCACAAGTCCAAGCTAGCTTCAGGGGCAAGCACTTAAGGTGCGACCCTCCTTGTGACCTGGCCCCTGGGTGTTAGTAGCACCTTTAAAAACGGCTCTGCATTGCCCCGTTATTGTGTCTACTCATTGGCACCACCTGGCAACCCCTAATAAGACATGCTTCAACCAGGGAACTTGCCCCACTCCCCATGACTTCCACCTTCACGCTCCAGTCTTAACCCCACCAGCAGCTGCAAACCTACCTAAGATGTTCTCTCTTTGCAAACTGTCAGATTTCCAGCTTCTCTCTTTCTTAGGGAGATGACCACGACCCATTGGAAAGCACAGAGTCTACAACTCTATCCATAGTGGTGCCAATAGCCTCTGTTCTCTCCTGCTGTGCTTCTGCAGGGGAGAGAATCGCTCAGGCAGCATCCTTGCCACGATTATTGTCCGTTTGTGATGGTGGTGGTTGTTCTTAGGTACAACTCTGATTCTATTTGATTTCCCAAGGAGTATCCTTTCTTATTTAGCCTACTGTGGCTGAAATAAATGATGGCCAGTGTCCCTTTCAAACGATTATCAGTCCCTTTGCCCAGGTCCATGAAAGGAGCCACCAAGTCACGCTCTACTGAATTCACTTGTTCCTCCAATTACCTCTCTTTGCAAAGGTTCAACCGTCACATAAACTTTGTTACTTATTTTACTGAAAACTTCAGAAGCAAACCTTCACCAGATATTCTCACCCCTTAAGAGTTTCTGTGTCTGACACATTTTGCCTTCTATATTTGTTTGACTATAATCAACCTAACCAATTCTTAATCTTGACATTCTTAACTAGTAACAGAAATGATTATTACAGCTCCAGTAAGTAACTCAATAGATTTAGGCTTATGGTTTTGAAATGCAACTTTTAAAATTAATCATTTGCTTTGTGGATAGATGCTAAAAAGTGTGAATACTAGTCTCATTTTTTTTTTTTGAGAAATCGCCATACTGCTTTTCATAGAGACTAAACCAGACAATATTCCCACAAACAGTAAATGAAGGTTCCTTTCACTTTGCATCCCTACAGAAGTGGTTGTTTCTAGACTTTTTGATATATGCCATTTGTACTTCCCTAACAATAAATTATGAGCAATTTTTCATGTCTTTTAGCCATCTGTAAATGAATGGTTGATTAAGATGGTCTGCAAAATTTGAATACCTTTGTATTTATAGGTTGGATATGGTCATCAAAGTCTTCCTAAGAAACTAACTAGCTGTAATTAAATAATATTTTAATTGCTCATCTTTTGAAATGTTGTATAATTTCTTTACAACATGAATACATTATATTTGTAAAGAATTTTTGAGTGACAATTAGAAACTGTTAAGAAACATCTTTATGTTACATATATTTAATCATTGTCATTTACATAAATATTATACCTTTTGAATGCTTTACCTTGATATAATATGCATGCCTTAGTGTAATGTATTAGGTAGTATTTCTGTGTATGGAAACTATGGTATATTTTTGTTTCTGAATAAAATCTACAGCTGGAAAACAGACATTCTTTCTGTAACACTAAATTTCGGGAAATGGTGTTTGTACCAGAAATTGACACAGAGCTTATTCTTTTATAATATTTTTCTTGATGATTATGGTAAATGATAATAAAAAGAAGAAAAGCATAACCCATTTCCAAATGTCTTCCTGATTTATACATAAGGTTATAATTTTTATGCACACATACTACTCATCGGAAAACATTTCCCTATTAGCCAATCTTTTATTCCCCCAGGTATTGAAAGTAGTCACTCACTTGATTTTCTCTTGCAGTGAGTTTCATGCAATTAAATTAAACAAGAAGAACAATTTCTGCAAAACACAGTCTGGGAACACTAAGTAGAATTGATGCATAACTGATTAGAGGTATATTATTAATATAAGTAAAATTTTTATTTACTTTACCTCACCAATATTTTTTCTCAGTAGATTTACTATATTAATCTAAAGTATAGCACAGTACAGTTTATAACTATATTTAGTAATATGTAAATTATTTAAAATTATTCTAAGGTATCTCTGTATCATGCTAAAATATATCTTGTGGAACTTCTTTATAGAAAAAGCATCATCAATTCTTTTAGGTGAGGTAAAGTATATCTCTTATATTTTCTCCAAATGATATGGTTGACTATTAAAGAACAATAATTTCTATTGCCTGCGAGTAAATAGTCTTTGAGATTCATTAACCACCTTAGTTTTGCTTCAGTTGTTAATCTGAGAAGGCATTTATTTCTTCGGATATTATAATGAATAGAAAACATTAATCAATTAATTCCATTGGGAGAATCTGTTACCACCGTAAATAATATTTTAAAAATAAATTAATCTTATAGAAAATAGGAAGTATAATATACATAGTATTTGCAGAGAGAAACAGAACTGAAAGTAATTATTTTCATGTTCATAAGCAGATGAGTAATTGTAACTCAAATCCTTCATGAGAACAGAGGTAATAAATGGGTAGAATTTGATGGGAATGAAATCTGCATAGCATGGCTATTAAATGTGTGATCTCTAGGGAAATCTTGGGTTTAGCTATTTTCTATATTGATTACTAGCCATGACATCTTATTCACATTATCCTTCCTTCCTAAATGTGAACTTCATCAACACTCAATGGAATGAAAGTAGGGCACAAAAGAGGGTATTCAAAGAATTAAGGTATTATAAAATTTTTATAAAATTCTTTCTAAATATTAAATCTTTCTATTATGTACCAGAATTCCTAGTGATAGACAGTATTTTCTGATTCAGAATACAAAGGAAATTCTAAAATCATTTTGAGAAAAATACATACTTCCTGTCTTATACATGGATGCAGAGTCGATAATTTTGTTTTTCAGATTTGATGTTGAGGTCTGTAATTTTTTAATTTTATTTTTATACATGGAGTTAGAAAGAGATCTGAATTTTTTTAACTGAATCACTGTGGGATACACAGTTGCAAAGCTGTTAATGGTTATGTTTTTGTCATACAGTATTCCAATACCCATCTTTTCACCAGTGTACATTTCCCACAACCAGTGTCCCCAGTTTCCACTTTTCCTCCTATTATCTCCCTAGCCTGCCTCTAAGGCTGATACTTTTCTTCTTCTCCTCTCTCTCTCTCTTTCTCTCTCATTTTCCTTTTAGGCACTGGGGTTTGCAATACAGGTACTGAAAGATTAAAGTGCTGTATATCACTTTACCTTCTTTCAGCACTCAGGTTTTTGTCCAGAGTGATCAATTCCAAGTTCGTTGTCATAGTTGCCCCTTCCCTGTTCTAACTGCACTCCCCCCTTACACACACACACACACACACACACACACACACACACACACAACACACACACACTTGTGGCAAGCATCTAAATGTGGACCATTCCTCCTGGCCCTACTGACTTTAAGTATTAGTCTCATACCTTTTAATTTATTTTATAATATCGAAAAATAAGTGTGGTCATTCTATGTCTGTCCCTCTACCCCTGATTTATTTCACTCAGCATGATATCCTACATATCCATCCATGTATAATCAAATTCCATGACTTCATTTTTTCCTAGTGGATGCACAATAAACCATTGTACCATAGTTTCTTTGTCCAGTCATCTGTTCCTGGGCATGAAGGTTGTTTTCGGATTCTGGCTATTGTGAATAATGCAGCAATTAATATAGTAGTGCAGATGGCTTTTCTGCTGTTCTGGGGCCCTTGGTTACATTCCCAGGAGTGGTATATCTGGGTCATATGGAAGCTCAATTTCTAGTTTTTTGAGGAATGCTCATATTGTTTTCCCAAAAGGCTTGACCATTTGGCATTTTAAACAACAATATGAGAGGCCCTTTTCCCCACATCTGCACCAACACTGGTTGTACTTATTCTTTTTTATTCCACATGGGTTTTTTAACAGACATTTGATATTATTTATTTCTGTATCACTGTATCACTGTCTTCTTGTTGTTCCTCAATTGCTTCGAGCAGGCCCCAGTAACGTCTCCTTCATCCTAGCCCTGAGATTTTAAAAAGTGCCACATTCAAGGCTCTTTCGTGGTCAGGAGAATGAGACCCATCATTGTTACTGGTTTTTGCCATATTGAATATGCTACGGGGAGTTTGTTAGACTCTGCCATGTGGGCAGGATACTTTTGGTAGCCTGCCAGGTTCTTCAGTGTATGAACTAGTTGATAAAATACTTCCAGGAGCAGGCTTTTATAGTCTCTGGGTCTTGGCCATTGATGGGATTACACAGCGCTGGGGGGCAGTTGGTGGGTGTAACGCCTACATACTGGAAGATGGGGGATCTGGGTGGAGGAGGCCCCAGTCCCAATCCAAGCAGGGTTGGAGATCTAAGCCCCGGGTCCCGCACACCTGGGTTCCTTGGCTGGTTCTTTCATTTGTGAGGCTCGTCCGAACGTGTGGAGAGTGGTCTTAAGCATGGCTGTGGCTGGAACCTGGAACCAGGGCTCTTCAGCTGCCAGGGATCTTATATAGTTTCAGTTATAAATTGCACGCAGAGGTGACTGACAATAATGCATATAACAGTTGAAAATAAATGCATACTTCAAGTATAAGTTTAAGTTTCCTCATAACCTGTACCAATCCAAATAACTTACTGAACTCCTAAGATTTTATCCTCTGTTTTAATACTGTGTTAAGATACTAAGTAAGTATGTTAGTAACTAAGTAACTTAATAACTTACTAAATAACTTGATTTACTCAACAATGCATACTTAACAGGACTGTGCATTAACTTAGGGCAGTGAAAGAAATAATTGACCTTGTCTGAAATTTGAATCCAGAATGGTATGCGCTAGAGTAGAAGTAGGCTGCTGGATGTTTAAGTGACGCTTAAGGTCTTATATGCAACTGAGAACTAACTCTCTTCTGGTATAACAAGCAAGAGTAGAGGGATCAAGAAAAATGCTAGAAGATGAGTGTTTTAAGTATATATATATATATATATATATATATATATATATATATTTAACCTTTTTATTGAATCACTGTGATAGACCATTACAAATTTGTTCATGATTGGATTTCAGTCATACCGTAGTTTTGAGGGCTGGAGCAATAGTACAGCAGGGAGGGCATTTGTCTTGTAAACCAGCTGACTCAGGTTCAATTCCCAGCATCCCATATGCCTCCTTCCCCTCTCTGAGCACTGCCAGGAGTAACTCCTCAGTGTGCAGCCAAGAGCAACTTCTAAGCATTGCTGGGTGTGACCCCGAAAATAAAACAAAACATTTTTGGTTATTTATTTTGGGGAGGGGGTTTGGAGCGATAGCATATCAGGTAGGGTGTTTGCCTTGCACACGGCTGACCCAGGTTCAATTCTCTGTCCCTCTCGGAGAGCTCAGCAAGCTACTGAGAGTATCCCGCCCACACAGCAGACCCTGGCAAGCTCACCATGGTATATTCGATATGCCAAAAACAGTAACAACAAGTCTCGTAATGGAGATGTTACTTGTGTCCTCTAGAGCAAATCAATGAACAACGGGAGGACAGTGCTACAGTGCTATTTTGGGGAGGGATGATTTGTGTCTTTCCACAACAGTGTTCAGGGTGTCCGCTCAGCTCCGTGCAGAAACATTCCTTCTAATGTCCAGGTTTCTATGTACTAGCGGGCCTGATCCCAGCCATTCTGCATACAAAGAAAGATTTTAGTGGTGATATTTCTATTACACTGCTAAGTGCTGGTATTGGATAGACCCTTGACACTTGTGATGACCAGTTTAAAGACGCAAAATAATTTCAGAACCATCCAGTAAATGGCTCAGAATACCTAGCACACTTCCTCTATTTATCTTTTTAAATTTAAGGGCTAATTCATACCCTTAATTGAAGAATTAATTAAGGGTGTCTGAGACAGCAGAAAGAATCTGAGACCGCAGAAAGAAGCAGTGGCATTGATTTCATGGTATTTCCCTGCCACCCCCATTTCCCATTCAAACCCAAAGCCCTGAAATTCCCTCTAATATTCCTGTTTTTCAATTGCCCTTATTTTTTTACTGAATCCTGTGAATTCTTCCATTCACTGTTTTTGTTCTATTTGAACCACTGTGATGGTACCCTGAACTCCTCAGAGTATTAATGATGCACATTTTCAAATTGATTTGTCTTTCTTTCCTCTTTCTTCATTTGAACACATGCTAAAAGTTCTTGAAAATATATTGGTTCAATTCCTAGTCCTTCAGTCTGTACCTTTTATTGATTGTGAGTGGCTTCTTCCTTTTCTTGCTTCAGGGGTTGACTATGAAATTTTCAGTTGGGCAGCAATTGTATAACTTGCTGTACACTGACTTTCCAGCATCATGTGTCTAGAATATTCAGTTGTATTTCTGATTGCCTTGCATTTCTTTCTGATTTTTTGTGGTAGCACTCTTATCTATTTATGTTTTTTCTGCCTTTCTAAGAAACAAACTATGAAATAAATTTAATAAAGAAACTAGGTAACTCCTGTAATTTCCATTGCCTCATGGATTTTTGGAAAAATTCCATAGTGAAATTGTTCATATATTCCACAGAATTTAATTATTCCTTTCACTTGACTGTTTCCTTGGCATGCTGCATTATTTCCTTGTTTTCTTTTGATTCATCTGAAAATTTACAGAAATGCATTCTAGCTTTTAAGTGACTTTGTCAAATGGAACCTTCATCTGTTCTGTTATATGTGACAGCAATGCCATATTTCTGCCTCTTATAACTAATAGAAATGATGTCATCCTGCAAAATTTCCTTGTATCGATTCCTTATATTACCCATATAATAAAGACATTAATTCAACAAATTAATATCTCTTCTATAAATGATCCAGACTGGTAATTTTGGACAGTTTCTTTAATGCTATTTCAGCGTCAATTTCCTTGTCTAGAAAGAGCTACACTTTTGAATAATTTGGCTTCATTGTCTTTTCTTTTCTGTTTGGTTAGCCTTTTGAAAACTTACAACTGTGTTTTTTGATTACTACAAATTTTTCTAAAGTCAGAGAAATAAAAAGGAGTTCAGGCACGGACCTTGCATGCAGCCAAGGTCTATTCCTGACCTATTCTATGAATAAATCCTGATCTTTTCTATGGTTGGAGCTCAGAGAGGACCAGAACCACAGACAACCTCAGCTCCAAGCAGAGAACTTAGGATGAGCTTCTGTACATGACCAGGGGTGCACAAAATCAAACAAATGAGCAAATCAAATAAGAGTTATTTTTCACCCTTGCTCATTTATTTCTGTAATGCATATACCCATTTTAGCACTGTAGCACTGTCCTCCCATTGTTCATCGATTTGCTCGAGTGGGCACCAGTAACGTCTCCATTGTGAGACTTGTTACTGTTTTTGGCATATTGAATACACCACGGTAGCTTACCAGGCTCTTCTGTACAGGCAGGATACTCTCGGTAGCTTGCCGGGCTCTCCGAGAAGGGCGGAGGAATGGATTCCGGGTTGGCGGTGTGCAAAGAAAATGCCCTACCTGATACCCATTTTAATCTATAAAAATGATTTATTAGATTTCATTGAAATATGGAAAATTTGAAAAATTGCATATTCACAGTATATCCATTGATTTTATAAACATATCATACAATTAGCTATGTTCTCCTGTGCAATATAATTGCTGCTTCTTTTTATGGTAAGATCATTGAAGGTCTATTCTCTTAGAAATGTTAAAGGATACAGTACAATATTTTTCTTTAATTTTGGTTTTTGGGTCACATTCAGGGGTGCTTAGGAATTACTCCTGGATTTGTGCTCATGGAGTACTCCTGAAGGTGCTCAGAGGACCATATGCAGTGGCAGGGATCAAATTCAGTTCAGCCACATGCAAAGCAAGCACCTTAACCCTGGCACTATCTCTCTAGTCCTAGTACCTAATTTTTAAATTATATTTTCTGATATATGAATATATGTATGTGTTTGTACATATATGGTATTCATTAGATTGCCCAAAAGTGGATTGGAGCCATGAACCCACTTTCTCTCACCCCTGCCCCTCATTTACCCGTGTCTAATAAATCACCCAATTCCTTTGCTTCGCTAAGGGGTTGGTTTTTTGGTTTGGTGTGCTGTGTATACCATTGGGGTGTAAAGTTGGAGCTTGCTCTCAATGGGCACATTTTATATGCTGTAGGGGTTTGGGCTCCACTAATGGTAGTGATTGGATCGCAACTTTATCTCCCTAAAAAAGTCAGCCACTAGGATTTGTGCTAACTTGAAAAGAGGTGTGTGTGGGGGAGGGGAATTTGGGGAATTTTCCCACACACACACAAAGGGCAGCATACATGTCAGATATAAGCATTGCAGTAACTCTGTCTCTTCACTCAAAAGATATTTCCTCAAAGCTTGTTTATAAAGTAAACTATAACATTTCACTATTTCAAGAATAAAATACATACAAACTAACCTGCAAACAGAAATGGTTCCAAGTTTTAGTCAAGTACAGAATATACCACAGCGATGAGGGTTGAGATGTACTTTAACAAAGTCATATTAAACCAAAACAAAATTGGATGAACAGTGTGATACGTTTTAATCTCTAATTAGTAAGTAAACTTACTTGACTTTTAGATAGTAAAATATCTATGTTGCTACAAAATAATGATAGCTTCCTACAGTTACTCTCTCCAAAAAGCCTTCAGAAGAAAACAGAAGGAGCATGGCAAACAAAATTGCTATGACCCATCTCAGAGAGTAACTGGAAAACAAAGAATTCCCACAGATTTCTGTAGATAATGATAATTGCTGTGTCATTTCTGAAGCCCATGCTGGAATGAGAATCAGGTAGAGACTGATTAGTAAACAGGCAGATGCAGCTAGATCCTAGAGACAGAGAAGAGGTTACTCCCAAGGAGGACAGGAATGCTGAGAGCAGGAAAAAGACAACCATGCATCATGGCACTAGCTGGCTATTCAATAATCACCAGGAAAGATCTTCATGGTCCAGAGAAGTGGAAATGACTGACCTAGGAGAGTAATGTCCAGCCTTGGGAATCACAGAAGAGGACTTTCTGAGAGACTAAGTGGGGAAAGAAAAGAAAAAAAAACAGCCCAGAGAAATAAAAAGTATTAAAGAGAAACAGTTGGAGGCGGGGGGCAGAGGATGGTACTGGAGATAGTGCATGCAGGACATTGCTTTGTATGCAGCTACCCAGTTTCCATCCTTGGCATCGCATATGGTCCCCTGAGTACCACCAGGAGTAATTCCTGAGTGTAAAGCCAAGACTAACTCCCGAGAACCACTGGGTTTGGCCCCAATACCTTTGTCCCACAAAAGAAAAAAGATTTTCAGAAAGTCGTTTGAGATCTAGCCCCTTTTCTGTACATGGCTAAAAAAAATGCATGTTATTTTACTAAGAGAGAAGGTAAGCTTGAACAAGAATACCAAACATTTTTCAGCGCTTCAATTTTGAACACAAACACTTTCTTGAGGCAGAAAATCCCAAGATAATTAGAAATGAAGTGAAGGCGAGTGATAGACTGCATGATTCGACTGATCCCTGGCAAAGTAAACAAACAAATATGCAAAGTGGAAAGAGAATGTCAGGCATTTTTCAAGCCAAATTATTATAAAAAGAAACAGAACGGAAAATTATATTTCACACATTACCCACTAAAACAGGGTACAGTGCAACATGGAGGAAATATTATTTAATAATCATTTGCATGTGCATGTGGGAAATAATTTCAAGCGGAATACACAGAGATTTAGAGCATAAATGAATGAAAAACTGGACGCTATGCAATAAGTAGCTGAAAAGGAGTGGATAAAATAAAAATGTTTCAGAAAAAGATGATAAAGTTTCTTCCAAAAGTAAAAGTCATAGCATAATGGCAGTTAAACTGTGAACATTTAAAAAAGAACCACTGAAATCTGAAATTTCTTGCACTTGATTTAGTATGATTACCCTATTTTGATGTGTTAGACAGCTCACAGCAATACTCAGCATTTAGTGACCATTTACAGGGTACCAGGTGAACCAGACCATATGTGTCAATGCCCATTCCTGCAGGCTCAGCCATGTTCAGTGGAAATGTGTGGACTGCGATGGGGTGAAGAGAAATGCAGAATGAGAAATCAAATTGGGACCTTGTGTGTGCAGAGCACACTCTTCTGCCATTTGAGCATCTTTCTGCTGCTTAAACTATTTTTTTTAAATTGGGCCACACCCACCTGGCAGTGCTCAGATGGTAATCCTGGCTTTGCACTCAGGAATCACTCCTGGTAGTGCAGAGGGGACCACATGTGATGCCAGGGATGAAACCCCAGTTAGCTGCATACAAGGCAAAAGTCATCCCTGCTCTACTATTTCTTTGACCCTCCCTAAACTATTTTTTAAGAATGATACTCTCTTTCTACTTCAAGATACCATATCATCAGAAGAGCAGGTAAATGCATTCTTTCCAGACCTCTGACATTTACTAGTGAAAGGAAAATCAGGAGTTTCTTAATAAAATTGCCTCCCTCTCTCTTGTGAATCTCAGAGGTCGATTCTACATCCCACATACATTGCAGAGAAACTATTCTGCCGTAAATATTCTTATTATATGATTTCTCTCCTACTGTGCGTGTAAACTTTTATTTCTCCAAGCCTACATGTTTTGCAAGGGCAATACAATTTTTCATTTTTTTCTATTTATATTTCTATCTTTCTATATTCATATTTTCCCCACCAGTTTTCATGATATTATATAAATTCTAGGTGTATGTACATGGAGTGTGTTTGTTCTGTGAATCAGCTGTTGATTACCTCATAGCAGAGGGACTCACTATCTTAGTAGAGAAGTTTTACTTCTGCTTTGTCTTAAATTCTTTGTGGACTCATGAGCAAGACCAGAAAGGGTCCTGATTGGCTTCTGAAAGGTGGACAGTGTTCACGGGAAGCCCTGAAGGCTGATGAGCAGGATTTATGAGGGCAGAGGATGCTTCATTCATGGAGCAGAGTGTGCGAGAAAAAAGGTCAGAGCAAAAGAGTAGCAGCAGACCCAGCAGAAGGTCCAGCTGCACTGCCTTCGCTCAATCTGGTATTTTCACATCTGTAATCAGCATCATGAATTGCACAGTTTAATGACTATGTCTATCCCTGTGTCTTGTTTCCTGTTAGAAATTGTAGCTCAGAAATAGAAACTCCCTGTTGAACCCTGGGCTTTAAGCTGTCAAAGTGGCAAAGGCATCTTATGCATGTCGGATAACCAGGCTTTCCCAGCGAAAATGTCCAACAAGCCAAAATGGCAGGAAACTATATTGACATGTGGTTTATTGTTTCGTGATTTTTTGGGGTTTTTTGTTTGTTTGTTTTTTGTTTTTTGGGTCACACCCGGCGATGCACAGGAGTTACTCCTGGTTCATGCATTCAGTAACTACTCCTGGCAGTGCTCGGGGGACCATATGGGATGCTGGGAATTTAACCTAGGTTGGCTGCATGCAAGGCAAATGCCCTACCCGCTATGCTATTGCTCCAGCCCCAACATGTGGTTTATTGTTTACCCTCCCATCCTTGTTGTGTGGTATAGCATGTGCAAAGGCAAAACAGGAGAAAGCTAAGGTAGTGGGTCAGGAAGTTGCTTTGCATGTGGGCAACCCCAGTTTGATCCCTGGAACCCCATATAGTATCTACATAGCACCATCAGTGACTCCTCTTGCAGAACCATGAGTGAGCCCTTAGCACTATTGGTTGTGGCTCCCAAAATGATAAAGGAAAAAAAAAACCTTTTGAGAAATGAAGGTGATTTCATGAAAGAGAACTGAACCAATCAAACATTTCTCTGGATTAATCATGAATAGGTCAAATAACACATTTTGATTTTTTAAAACTCAAAATGATCTCCATACACTGAAACACTGATGAATTTTATCATTCTGTAAATATATCATAATTGAATTGGAGTATGCTTATCTGGAGAAAGGAAATTCAAGTACAAAAACTAGCTACATTGCATTTAGATTGATCCTACCATTGATTAAAGCCTTTGTGTGTACTGGTTCATGAAGCCCTAATAAAATTATTATTCCCATTTTATGGTGAGGCATGATAAGGTTGATTACAAGCATTATAATTAGCTGTAGCTGCCAAGATTAACATGAATGCAACCTGGTACACAATATATGCCAAATTTCTACATTATAGTGTGCTTTCCCCTCAAAATGGATTTTAAATTAAAAGCATGACAAATTGAACAATAGAAAATTAACATTTAATGAATTGTTTGAAAATCCCTAGCACTGGTAATCAGGTCTTCTAATATTATTAGTGATTGTCAATATTATCATAGACTAATTTCAAGTTATTTTCCTAAATCAAAACTTAGGCAAGTGAATAACCAAAATTTCTCCTAATCTTTGAATTTATCTATAGCATAAACATATAAGTGACAATTATATTTTAATCACGATCATGATCATCCTGTTGCTTGTCGATTGCCTCAAGTAGGCCCCAGTAATGTCTCCTTCATCCTAGCCCTGAGATTTTAAGAAGTGCCATATTCAAGGCTCTTTCAGGGTTAGGAGAATGAGACCCATCATTGTTACTGGTATTTGGCATATTGGGTATGTCACGGGGAGTTTGCTAGACTCTGCCGTGTGGGCAGGTTACATTCGGTAGCCTGCCAGGAAGTCCAAAGTAAGAATGAGATAGTAAGATGTCGCACATCTGCAAATGCGGACAGGCACTTCCAGGAGCTGGGTTTTATAGACTCTGGGTCTTGGCCGTTGATGGGATTACATGGCTCCGGGGGTCAGTTGGTGGGTGTGACCCCTGCCTACTGGAAGATGGAGGATCTGGGTTGAGGATGCTCAGCCTCGATCCGAGCGGCCAGGCGTGGGGGCAGCTACATATAGTTAAAATTGAATAAATTAAAAAATTTCAGAAAATTGTTTAATCTGGATTATCTTCAGCTCTGATATCCTGCATTGACTATCTTTTTACATTCTAAATAACATCATTTGGAGGTATTGCTGATTTTTCCCTAATAATTTTATGAGTTCAAGAATGTATATATATATATGCATATATATAGATCAACAGGTATATATTGAAGACTACTAAGTAGTGCACTACTTTAATGAAATAAATATCATCAGAGAATATGGCATGCATTCTTGAAGAGAAGTTTAATTCTTCAGATAATAGAAGAGAAGTCACAAGGGAATAACATGGATAATTGTCAAATAAAATAGAAACTCTAATATATTTCTGAGCAAGAAGAAGAGCTCTTTGGTATTTAATTCACCATGCTGAATAACAGTGTCCTCATGGCAAGAATGACTTGAATTGGACATGTATGAGGTATTATTTTTAGTCAGCAACTTGAAAACTCTCTATAGATAAGCTACAGAATTTTCATCTTAATAGGGAAAAACATAAACGGTGGGATAAAGAAGCTCATATTGAGAGACAACTATTTTTTTAGTAAAACATTTAAAATACACATATTTTAAATAGATGTTTATAAATGTTCATAGCATGAAAGTAAAATAGCAGTAAAAGAATTATAAAGATAAACAGCAAATAAGTATCCCACCTATCTGCTTAATGTATTAAAAGGGGAAAGATTTTTTTTTCCTTTTTGGTCACACCTGGCGATGCACAGGGGTTACTCCTGTCTCTGCACTTAGGAATTACCCTTGGCGGTGCTCAGGGGACCATATGGGATGCTGGGAATTGAACACGGGTTGGCTGCATGCAAGGCAAATGCCCTGCCTGCTGTGCTATTGCTCCAGCCTCAAAAGGGGAAAGAATTTTAGCTTCATTTACTTTATATATTTATATTTATCTTCATCTAGTATATAGTATAGGTCTGTTGTCATACAGATACAGTAATAAAAGTTGGGAAAATCTTTTTATTATTTTTCTATAGTTATTGAATGCTTTGTTCTATTAAACAAATGTGCATGAACAAACACATATTCGTGAATACCTGTATGCGTGCGCACATACACACAAAATATTCCTTACATTTTATCAACAGCATTCTGTGAGGCACCATATTAAGTGCATTATTAACAGTCATTGATATATCGGTTGATATTTTCTCCAAATTCCAGTAGGCGGGGGTCACACCCACCACCTGGCCCCCTGGCGCGGTGTAATCCCATCAACGGCCAAGACTCAGAGACTATAAAATCCAGCTCCCGGACGAGAACAGTGTAGTCTTCTGCTCCCACGCCTGGCTGTTCCTCGCCAGGGCCCCTTGGAGGGGAGCGGGTTGAGCTTTCCTCCCCACCCCGACCAGGGCTCCTGCAGCCGAAGACCTCCAGGACCAGCCACCACCATGCTGAGACCACTCTCCGTACACATGAAGGTACTGGCAGAGGAACAAAGCCACGCGGGTTCCGGGGCCGAGATCTCCAAGCCTACTCGGATTGGAGTCGAGCATCTTCCACCCAGATCCTCCAAATTCCAGTAGGCGGGGGTCACACCCACCACCTGGCCCCCTGGTGCCGTGTAATCCCATCAACGGCCAAGACTCAGAGACTATAAAATCCAGCTCCTGGAACCGCGCGGTCGCATTTGCGGCCGCGCAACATCTTATCAAAACATCTTTTTATGACATCTTATTATCTCATTCCTACTTTGGACAAACTTGCAGGCTATCGAATGTAGCCTGCCCACAGGGCAGAGTCTGGCACACTCCCCGTGGCGTACCAAATATGCCAAATACCAGTAACAATGATGGGTCCCATTCTCCTAAAGAGCCTTGAATATAATCTCAGGGCTAGGATGAAAGAGATGTTACTGGGGCCTGCTTGAGGCAATCGACGAATAACAGGATGATGAAATCAATGAAAATGAAAATATTTTCTCTTAGAGACCTTCCCTTTGCTCTTAGTTTCCCTAACCTCACCCCTCCCCTCTCCTTCCTGCCATTTCCTTTTTATTTCTTTTTTCTTATGATTTTAGTTTTTATTCTTTTCCCACAGCATTTCTTAGCCAATCTGACTGGTAGTTCAATGCAAGAATTTGAAGATGTGGTTCTGCTTAGGTCACGTGGTGCCATGAATTGCCTGGCCATAGGGACAGTTAATTGGCGCTGGGGATTGAATTTGAATCAGACATTTGCTCATCCTGTGCTCTAACCACTGCTCTATATTTCATGCCCCCCTCCTGCTGTTTCCTTTCATTCATTCTTTTTTCTCATGTTTTTGATTTTTTTATTTGCATCCATTAGTCTCTTTTTTCATGTTAGGAATGCTCATAAATGGCTTATTATTGAAAATTGCATTTGTATTTTAGAGAAAGGCATGAGAAACTGCTTGTTTGGGAAGGAAGTAGAGAATGCAGAAAGGAAGTGACAGACATGACAGTTGGTGGGTCTCCTACTGAATCATCATGATGGAGACTGAGTTCTCATTATCCTGGAGCTCTTCCAAAGTATTGGTATTTTCAGAAATTTTATTTTATTTTATTTTTTTTTGAGTTTTGTTAGATTGTCTGGATTTAGAATACTGCAGTTTTCTGTCTCTGTTCTCCTTCCTTCTGGTGTAGAATTTCACTGGAAGGAGATGCAGTGTTCCACTGTTAAATGTACAATCCTTACTTGTTTACTAAACACACACACACACACACACACACACACACACATGCATATACAGGTTACTTCAGGACTTTGCCTTATCCTCCCTTTTAGCCATGCAAATGTCTTTAACTCTAGGATCTTTCAGATTTAATTTCTCAAGAGAATAAATTCTTTGTGGTGTTGAAGAGTCATCCAGTAATACTATGCAGTTTGTTGAAAGCACAGCTTGCATTCTGGGTTAGAGGTTCTTAGAAGATATACATCAGTATTATGTGTTGGGTAGTTTCTCTTGAAATAATGTTTACTGCCTCTGCTGCACGGTAGTGCTCAGGGTTACCATGGGTGGTACTGAGGATAGAACCTGAGTTGGCCATGGGCGGGGTAGGTACATTTGCCCCTTTATTATCTCTCTACACAAATCCCATCCTTAAAACTCATAAGAAGGTATACAGAGTGATTCAAGTAGACGCTACATAGATATTTGTTGTACAATATCTATGGTGATCCTTGAGCTTACAAGACCTCAGTTTTCTCAAAATATAAGCAAACTCACTGAGCTTTGTATCAGTGGCAATATGGTTTTTATTACTATACTAGTCAGTAGCAAATCTCTCCTTGACCAGAGAAAAAGACAGTATTTCAATTCCCCAAGGTGGTTCTTTTCTTATAAAGAGACAAAAGAAAGTCAGTGTCCTTCCTTGCAAACTGTATTTGAAACATAAAAGACCTTGTGAAAAGTTGGTCTCAACAAAAGAAATAGAGACTATTCAAACAACAATAGATCCAGATTCACATTAGGAAAATCTGAGATATAGACAAATACTTTTACCACAGTGTAATAAGTCTAAAGAAACTGAGCTTCTTATATTGGTGGCCTGAAGGCATAACTGACATGTTATTTTCTTAGAACTTTGATTCGGAGAAGACTCTAAATAAAAAACATTCTGAAGGAAACAAATTAGATACAGAAAAAAATCTTTATTCAGTCTGTTGTTTTCTTATTGTTAGCAGTATTAATTGTGCTGGGCATATAACTTATCACATCTAAGATGACTGGATAGTTTTGAATGGCATATTTTCAAAAGAACATTTATTAACATTTAAGTAAATATTTAGCCTGAAGAAGGGTAGACTCTGGGGTCTGTGTGAGCCCTCGTTTACATAATAGGAAGGAACTGGACCAGGTAATTGGGTAGAAGAGAAAGCTTCGACTACACTGGCATGTGCGTGCAATCAACATCAATGAATAAAGGTTGTCACAGGCAGATTTACCCTCTCTCCAAAGAACTTTTAAATAATTAAAGCACAGCCTGGGAGGAAATTTAATTGACAGAGAGAAAGTGCATCTTTGAAAGCAAATACAGAGGGCTTCTTAGAAAAGAAGAGCAATGAGGAATCAAGACTGAGTACCGTAACATTATGTGTCCATGTCAGAAGCTAAGGTAAAGCAGTTCAATGGCAGTGACCCTAAGAGAAAATGGCCACTTATAGCAGTAACAAGAAGGTGTTTGACAATGAGAGACTGAAGGAGGATGAGTCTCGAAATTAGTTGTCAAGGACCAATGTGTATCTACCAAAGATAGATGACCATGGAAAGACATTTGTTTTGGACTCAAAAAAATATGTCCTTTCAAATTCACTACCCTTCCTTTCTCTCTTATTTTTTTTTCTTTCTGCTTCCACCCTTTTCTTCCTCCCTTTCTTTCTTTTTTAAAAAATCATGTTGGGTCAGTGAAATAGTACAGTCAGTATGGCACTAATTTTTCTTGTATGCGGCTGAACCAGGTTCAATCTCCAATAAGGCATACAGTCTCCTGAGCACCACCAAGAGTGATCACTGAGCACAGAGTCAGGCGTTAGCCCTGAACACTGCTTTGTGTGGTCAACAAAAAGTTTCATGATATAAGCATCAACTTTGTGCCAGGCTCTATGACAAACCAAAGATTACGAGAGTGAATAGACATTGTATTATTCAAGAATTATGTAAATAAATGGAAAAATTATATGATGCATAAAATATATGCTTAAAAGAAATAAGATTCTATAAATATCATTTGTAAGGAAGACCTACATTAGATTGGGAAGCTGGAATGCAAAAGTTATTCTGAAGAGTGATAATAAAGTTGAGAACTAAGGCCTTATAATAGGTTAGTTTGTTTGTTTTTCTGGTAAAAAAGAAGGGACTGTCATCAGGACCTCTCAGGAGAGAAGAATTTTGCACATTCCAAAAATGACTGAAGGCTTCCCATGTGTCTAGAGCAAATTTGATGAAGTACAATGGTCTAAGCTAAAGTTGTTGTAGTGAGAAGGGTCCAAAAACTGAACTTAGTTTCTGCTTGAAGACCTGATTAGTGAGGAGTAGGGCCATAGGAGTATAAATGTTTGGGAGGTGATTGCCAGAGGGTGATAGATTTGTGACATGGAATGAAGACATGGCTTTAGAAGAAGTACACGAGTTGGTATGCTTCAACACCACTATACCAAGAATTTAACGATTCTACTAGGTTAAAAAGGACCGGTCATTCACCCATATTGTCTTCTAATTGCTGCTTCTATTTCTATATGGTCAACAGAAAGGAGGATTTAGAAAAAAATATTGATTGAGAGTCTGTAGTTTACAATACTATTAGCAATGGTTTCTCATGGACATAATTCCAACACCTCATCCATCATCAGTTTTCCCACCTGATTTTCCAAAAGATCTTAATACTCCCCCTTTCCAACTCCCCCTAGACCTCAATTGTGTGGACCAATTCTTCCATTATGTTGGCTTTGGCCCTTTGCTATTGTCTTGCTGTATAACTTTAAGTTCTAGATATAAGAGGCACCATCCTGTACCTATCCCTTTCCTTCTGACTGATGTCACTCAGCATCCTATTGTCTAGTTACCCCCACATGGTTAAAATTTGCATGACTTTTTTCTCTCTCAGAGCTGTGAAGTATTGCATATGTATTTGGTTGTTTACATATAGACAGCAACTTCTTGATCCGTTCATCTATAGTTAGGCACTTGGGTTGTTTCTATGCCTTGAGTATGGCACTAAGAGCAGCTAGGAGCATAGGATCGCATATGTTGTTTGAATTGATGGTTTTTGTATCTGGAGGATATATGTCAAGAAGAAGTACCTACCGCTGGCTCATACAATAGTTCTATTCGTGCTCATTTGGATAGCTCTCCATATTGCTTCCATAAAGGTTGAAACAGATGACATTACCATCAACACTGGGTAAGGCTTCCAGACTGGAGGATTATTGTCACTGCAGGTTCAGGAGAAAGATGAAGATCAAATCTGAAGCCTACCTGTAATTAGCTGAGTGAGCTGAGACACAAGTAGGTAAGCCTGGATTCAGAGCCCTCATTTTAGCATGTTGCTTCAAAGCATCTGCTTTGTGTAGTTTGTAAAAATGTCAAAATTATGATGATAGCCTTGTGCAAAGACCACAGACACAACCACATTTTTTAAAAAGAATATTTCGAAGAAGTGAATGGTGTGCCAGTGATTGTCAGAACCAGAAAACTTCCTCAGTCTTCCCATTAGAGGGGCAGGTGTCCCCAGTCGTCAGCTCCACAGATGTGTCCTTGCATTAACCAGAGTCAGTCTTTCTTTTCTGCTTCTTTTTCACAGGGGCACTATGAAATAGCTCTGGGGGATGGGTCTTCCATACCGTGCCTGAGATTGAATTCAACTCTTTCATGTCCCTAGAGCTTTGCTTCAATTTTTCCTGTCATGTTTTAAACACTTTTCATGTGGTCTAGTTGTTTTCTGTGCATTATTTGTATGAAACTTGTACTCCTATTACATACTGTATATGTGTGTAGCTTTTATGACTAGTGTATCATCGACTCTTTCTCATTAGTACACCTGTTATAGTATCCTTTAGCTGGTGAAAGATTTATCTCTCCTTGAACTTTATTTCTGAAATTTTGTAAGTTTATTTAATGAAACCATGAATACACACACACACACACACACACACACAGACAGACAGACACGTAATTTGGCTCAAGCCTGGAAAGTTATTAGAATATACTATACAGGTAAAGGTAAAGGTAAAGGCCCTCCCGTTGATCGTCGATTTGCTCGAGCGGGCCCAGTAACGTCTCCATTGGAGACTTTGTTGTTACTGTGTCTGGCATATCAAATACTCTCGGTAGCTTGCCGGGCTCTCCGAGAGGGGCGGAGGAATCGAACTCGGGTCGGTCATGTTGGCCGCTTGTAAGGCGAACGCCCTACCCTCTGTGCTATTGCTCCAGTCCCATACTATACAATTCACTCTTTTTTTTAGTGAAATGCTGAATATGTGGTTTAGTTTCAGTAATTCTAAATTCTTTTCTAAAATTGTTTTCTTCATTTATTGCTCTGTTTTTGTTTGGAGGGGGAGGGCATACACAACTGTGTTCAAGGTGCATTCCTAGCTCTGCACTCAGGTGTCACGCCTGGCAAGCTTGAGAAACCATATGGGGTGCCAGGATTTGATCCCTTCTTGGCCACATGCAAGGCAAGTGCCCTACCTTCTATAGTATCTCTCCTGCCTGTAAAATTGTGTTTTCTAAGAAGAATTTCTTCTTTTTTTATTTCCTTTGAATAAAGCACCCCTTCAAGTGTAATAATCCAGACATGTCTAAACAAGTGAACCAGCTCACCATCTGCTCAGAGTTCTGCTATTTAGGCAGGGATAACAGTCAAACAGTCTGCCAGAGCTTTAGTTATGCAAATAAAATAAACAGGGGTAGGACTGAGACTATCCTTGCTTTACATTGATTTGGAACTCCTGAAAATGACACTGATATAGAGATGACAATTTTATATGTTATTTCAGATAAATATAATAAGCTCTTGATCAAGGCAAATGAAAGTAATTTTATACTAAGTTAACTGAACTAGTAAATTATAGTACTATTAACTAATTATAGGGTATTAACTAATAATACTCTGCGCCAGGATGTTTTCACTCGGGGTGCCCCAGAGAGGGGTGGGTGAGTGCCCTCCCCGCCCTAAGGGACCCAGCCCTGGCAGCCGACCTCCACTACTTAACCACCACCAGGCTCTAGGCTGCTTTCCGGACACATCATAAGACAGTTCCTACTCATTTTCCATAATTACCACACCATGTTTGATGCAGTTCAGACAGTAGGTGACAAATCATAGATATATATATATATATATATATATATATATATATATATAGCTGGAGCAATAGCACAGCGGTAGAGCGTTTGCCTTGCACGTGGCCCACTGGCTGACCCAGGTTCAATTTCTCTGCCCCTCTCGGAAAGCCCGGCAAGCTAACAAGAGTATCTTGCCCACACGGCAAAGCCTGGCAAGCTCCCCGTGATGTATTTGATATTCCAAACACAGTAACAGCAAGTATCACAATGGAGACGTTACTGGGTCCACTTGAGCAAATTGATGAACAACGGGAGGACAGTGCTACAGTGCTACAATGCTCTCTCTCTCTCTCTACATATATATATATATATGTATATATATATATATATATATATATATACACACACACACATATACATATATACACACATGCCTATCGGAGAGCCCTGCAAGCTACTGAGAGTATCCCACCCGCACAGACAGAGCCTGGCAAGCCCCCCCCCCCCCGTGGCATATTCAATATGCCAAAATCGGTAATATAACAGGTTTCATTCCCCTGACCCTGAAAGAATCTCCAATCGTTGGGAAAAAATGAGTAAGGAGAGGGCTAAAATCTCAGGGCTGTGATGAATAGAGACATTACTGGCTCCTGCTCGAGTAAATCGACAAACAACGGGATGATAGTGATACAGTGATGCAGTGAACTAATAAAGTGTATTTACTATAGTGTATTAACTAATATGGTTATTAATTAATAATAGTGTAGCATATTCCTCCCTTAATCTACTTAAGAATACCTTTATGTGAGAGAATTGGATTAGCAATTTATGTTCCAGGTACTTAAAAAACGTGACTGAGGAAAGTTTAGCTGCGTATCCGTCAGGCTGTCATAAGCATTTCTTCAGAAATCTCCTAGCGAAACTGGCCAGCTCTAAGCTTAGAGCTTATGGAATAATTCTGGGGCTCATGGGAGTAATTACAAGTAAGGATTAGTCATGATAGCCCTGCTCAGCAACTATATGAAGACTGGACCAAGTAATATGCGGATGGACAAACAATTTCATGGATTTCCCAGCAGGTAACACCTGATTATATCTTTTAATATACCGAGGAGAGCTTTGTTGTCAGAATTCATACATCATTAATAATTGTTCTAATATCATTTCTCCAAATAATAACAGCAGCGGTTCGATGCGACACGCGCTTGCCGTTCGGCGACTGCTTTGCTTGCAGAGCTCGTTGTCATCATGCGTTCTATGCCCAAACTTCCCTGCTTGTTGTGCATTGTGGAACTGCAGATAGGAAAAAGATCCTTCTTCTGAAACCTTTCTCATGCTATCTATTCAGAAGCTATTGGACATTTTGAGCTAAAATCAATAATGAGAAGCTGCAAGAAATGAGAAAGAGCACCACTTTGTATTCATGCATTTTGTTTATATATTTGCTCTCTTCATAGTTACAAAGGGACTATTTTAACAACGGTGGTTTTTGGGATAAAAAGGAATCTATTATGAGCAATAGTGATCTTTGCAGGCAACATTGGAACAGCTGAACATAAAAAATTGAGCTACCCAAGAAAAACAGAGTCAGTCACTATCAAGTTGAGGGAAGAAATGAAGAGGGACTGAAATTTGACAAGTTAAATAAAAGTTATGTTTTTCTAATCACCAATAGATTTACAATAGTAAATTATCATTAGCCACAGACATTCATTTGACACTTTAAGATTTGTCTATGCTGCAATTTGATTGAGGGGTTAGAAGAGTTCTTAAGAATGTTCTTCCCTACCTGTGATTCAAAGCAATGTGTGTATGACTTATTTCAAGGTTTCTTTTAACTTACATCTTTGGGAAATGGAAATCAAAACTACAATGAGAGAACACCTAATTCCAGCGATGTGACTCTCTGAATTCAGTCCCTGGAACCACAAGCACTCCTTGAGCACTACTGGGCTATAGCCTTGGAGGATTATAAGAAACACCATTAAAGTCAGTGGAATTGTCAGGCCCATACTGACAGCCTGAGGACCACCGGGAAGAACCCAGGTCCCCAGCACTATTGGAGTGGGCACTGTAATAATATCTGAATGAACAAATCGTTTGCAAGAGTGTGGAAAAAAAATACACACTATCAACTGTTGATTGGACTGATGATTAGTGCACCTTTGATGGATACAGGTCGAGAAAAGTGTAAAGCAGCTGTGGATATTTGAGTCTACTACATGTATTTTAAATAATACTCTGGTGTTAAATAAAAGGTGAATTGTACCATTTGGGACAACTGGATTACACTTGAGGTGATTGTGCTAAGTGAAATAAGGATGTTGAGGACAGTTCCCACATGGTTTCATTTTTAGGTGGAATATTGTTAACTGAACTGATACTATTAACTATCATCAACTATGAAACCAGTAAAATAAATGAAACTAACTTTTGTTTCTAATTCTCCGATATTAAGTACATTTTGATGGCTGTGTAATGAGAAAACACATGTTATTTGTGACAGTATGGAGGTATCTTTCAGGACATCATGCTAATTCAAATAAGTCATGCAGAGAAGATATGCTGTATGTTGGCATGTGTGTGTGTGTAATCTAATGGACATATAGAAAATAGCTTGATAATTGCCAGTTGCTGAGGGTTAGGTTGGCTTGTGGGTAAATGGGACCATATTGGTTATCAGATATGGATACAAATGGAAATACAAATGAAAATAAGAAGTAAGTCTAGAATCTAATGCATGATGACTGTAGTAATTAAGAGCATATGGCATTCTTGAAAAGTTCTAACAGTATATTTTTGAATGCTTTTATCACATACACTGTCATGGTCCTCCCATTACTCATCAATTTGCTTGAGTGGGTCCAGTAACGTCCCCATCCTGAGACTTGTTGTTACTGTGTTTGGCATATTGAATACGTCACAGGTAGCTTGCCAGGCTTTGCCGTGTGGGTGAGATATTTTCGGTAGCTTGCCAGGCTCTCCGAGAGTGGTGGAGGAATCAAACCCAATTTGGCCGGGCGCAAGGCAAACGCCCTACCACTGTGTTATCACTCCAGCCCATCACACACACAGTCTTTATTATTTGAGGTGATTGTGCTAAAAAATCCTTATATGTAAAGTATTATTTAGAAATACATGGATCTGATAACCATAACTCAAACTTGCAAAAGATTGATGTCTCAATAATGCCGTAACAAATAAACAAAAGCAATAAATTATGAGCTAGAGAGATAGTAAAAGGCTCTAAGTTGTTGGGCGTGGATGGCCTGGTCCTCTGAGCACTGCCAAGAAGGAGCTCCAGCTCAGAGCAGGAGTAGCCCTAGAGCATGACTGACCATGGGCAAATCAGTTAACTTGTAGCATTCAGTATAGCATTTCTCATTTTGCAAACATAAGACTTAGTATTCATTAATTACAGCATGCATAATATTTCATATTATGTATATTATGTATATTTATATTTTGCTTTCTGGCATGTTATAAAATCTGTCTGTGATGAGTAAGAAGCTGTAATCAGGTGTAGCACCATAATATTGTCCTCCTGTTGTTCATTGATTTGCTCGAGCAGGCACCAGTAACGTCTCCATCATGAGACTTGTTGTTACTGTTTTTGGCATATCGAATACTCCACGGGGAGCTTGCCGGGCTCTGTCATGCAGATGGGATACTTTCATTAGCTTGCTGGGTTCTTCAAGATGGACTTAGGAATCGAACCCGGGTCAGCCGCGTGCAAAGCAAACGCCCTACCCACTGTGCTATCGCTCCAACCCAGGTGTAAAGGAAATTTAATAAATATGTGAATTGGATATACTTATATAAAGTGTGTAGTCAACACTTTCTAGATGCTTAGAGGCTAATGGGAAATACAGAAAAGCCAAGCTGATAATTATAGTTTATGAATGACTTATGGTAAAGGTCTGCGCAAGGTCCTGTGAAAACAGAACGCGAGATGTGGAGCAGTTAGGGCAGACATTCTTTTTCCTTTTTTGCCTTTTGGATTACAACCAGCGATGCTCAGGGGTTACTCCTGGCTTTGCACTCAGGAATCACTCCTGGTGGTGCTCAGGAGACCATATGGGATGCTGGGAATCGAACCCGGGTTGGCCGCGTGCAAGGCAAACATCCTACGCTCTGTGCTATTGCTCCAGTCTCAGGGCAGACATTCTTAAGCCTGGAGCCAGGCAGAACTCCTGGACCTGGAGATCATTCTTTTCATTAATATTTCTTTTTCAGTGGAGGATAGATATAGTGACTGAACTTTGAAAATTAATTGGTTGATTATTACTTTAGTTAGGGTAACATATCTACATTAATGATACATTACGCATGATTCTCTGCTCTCTCTACCTTTTGTTTATCTTTTCATCCCATATGTTCAATATTTAATGAGTTCCCACTTAAAATATCAACTTACCTACTCTTTTGGAATCTAAAGTTCACATTAGGGAGTGTGACACTACACAAAACATACTTTAACAATTTTCATTTGCCTTAAATTAGTGATTTTTTCTGAATGTGCATTTTAGTTCATACCTTGTGTTACATTTTTCTCATTTTCTTTTGAACTCTGTACTATCTCCCATAAAAGCAATGACAAAAGTGCTTCCTCCTCCAAAATAGTAAGATGAAGTATAAGAGAACTCCAGAAGGATATTGCCCTTCTGTAACTGTATAGATTGATCTTATATTATAAAAGTTGCTTTATCAATAGAAGTTGTAGGTATATGTTTAGCTTGTATATGTGTCCTATATGGATCTCTTGAATTAGAAAAATATATCAGTCACAAATTGACATAGGGAAATAGACTTTGTTCTTGGATAATTTAAAGTAATATTGCTTTCTTTGACATAATTGTTACAGAAATGTATTTTCTCACAATTTTTTCATCATCATCACTTTATATTTTCAACAATGAGATATTGTTGTGTACCAATTTCAGTCTCCCAGTTGTGGAGAGACCAAGTCCACACACAATAATCAAAAGCAAAGGAACTTTATTGCTACCTCGAGCTAGGGTCCAAGTCTCATACTACCCAGTGAAGCCTTGACAAGGACCCTGATTCCAAATCCAGCAGGTTTATATAGGTTTTGAAGTTTCAAAGTTTAGTAAGCACTAAGGTATCAGTTTTCAGGCAACAGTGGTTAGGCAACAGTTAAACACTAGATTCCAGTAATAGTTTCTGGTTACATTCTGTAAGGTTTCTGGCACATTGTGATTGATTGAGCCCACTTGCTGGGCACAGGAACTTTCCAGGTGGGTTCAGGTTGGCTAGTTACACATTGTTTTATTTCTGGGAAACTGAAACCGTTTCAGTTCCAGGAGCTGAACCTGAGTTTTCTCATTTCTGCCACCTGCCATAGCATCAGTTTCGCCCTTACAATATCATCTCATCTCACTGTTGTCTTGTTTCTAAGAGGGGTTTTATTTCATGGTATAGAATATTATGGCTCAGATCACGTTTGTCTTCATAGCCCAGTTTTGATCTTTTTTAGTTTCAAATGACATAGGAGTACAAATGGTAAGAATTAAAGGCGAGAGTTCAGATAGCACAGTGGTTAAAGCACTTACCACGCATGCAGCAGAGCTGGGCTTGATCTCTGGTATCCCATATGGTTCCCCTAGCATGGCCAGTAGTAATTCTATTTTTTTTTAATTTTTATTAGTGAGACATCTTGAGGTACAGGTGTAGACTTACAAATTTTTGTGCTTGTGTTTCAGTTATACAATGATCAAATACCCATCCCTCCACCAGTGCCCATTTCCCACCATCATGGATCCCAGTATCCCTCCCACCCCCCATTCCCCCATCGCACCCTGCCTCTGTGGCAGGGCATTCCCTTTTGTTCTCTCTCTCTCTCTCTTATTGGGTGTTGTGGTTTGCAAAAGAGGCAATGGGTATAATTCTTGAGAGCAGAGAACGGGTAACCCTGGAGCACAAAGACAAACAAACAAAAAGAATTAAAGGTGGAATTTGATTCTTGATATATTTTCATCTTACCTGTCAGATTTACTGGGAAAAAAGGAGGTTTAGATATTTGGCCAGCGTTATTTCTGAATCTATTTGTGGAAGTGTCTTTTGGAAGAGACTAACATTTGAAATAGTGGACGAAGTAAAATAGATGGTTCTTTCCAGTGGGGTGTTTAAACTTTTGAGAACCAAAAAAAGGAACAAAAAGACAGAGTTAGGGCAAATTTGTTTCCGTGGTTTGAGCCAGGATATGCTTCTCCTACTCTGGGCGTCAGTCTCCCTGATTGGTTGAGATTTGAACTGAGCCCTCCACCACCAGTTTTCTGGTTCTCATTCCTTTGGAATCAGATTTAACCATACCCACGGGCTCTTGGCTTCTAGGTCACAAATGGAATACTGCCGGTTTTTCTGAAAGGTGGACACCCAGTTCATTAAAATGAAATGATAATGCAACTGTAACTGCACATCTGAAATATTTCTTATGTGCTAAAAGGTGACTTATGCGGTGTTCTTTTTTTAAATAAATTTAATTAAATATTCTGAAGTCAATATTATGGATATAGATGAATGAAGAAGATATTGTGTATGATTTAGCTGTCAGCTAAATTAGAAGATTTTCCCCTATTATAACCAGGGGCATAAATAAGGGTACCACTTAGCAAAATTATTATCATTATGGGTAAGGTTTCATTTAAAAATATTTTGAGATGCATCAACTGAATATCATGAACTACCCTGTGTCATGGCAGAAGAAGCAATTTGCCACAATTACATAAGTCCACCAAAGGCCAGAGCTGCAAAGGGTCTGTCTGATTACTGGTGAAGTATGTAATTAGCTCTGAGCTTGAGAAGGGTTATATGTGTTCGCGTGTTTGCCAACATCTGTCAGCTGTTTCAGTGTGCTGCATTTTCTCCTGTAGTGTTCAGCATTAGAACCCTCAAATATTCTAGTTCAGAGTGGAGGTAAGCATATAAGCATATTCATATTTTTCTCAACTCACCTTCTTTCACAGAGAACATTACTGATTTCTAAAAGGATTTTTCATTTGCTCCCCTGAAACAATTGCCACAAAAGTTTTCTTAAAGTCAAGTAGGGGTTTGTAAATAAAACATCATGTAAAGGGCTTCAGAGGCAGTAAGTAAAATGCACTAAGTAAACTAAGCAAAAATACAGTAAGGGGCATTTTTGTATGTGTGTGTAAATCCATTTCTGAAGGCTGGACTTGCCAGCTTGGAGAGTAATTGGACTGAAGAAACAGTACAGCATGTAGGGTGCCTGCCTTGCATGCAAGCGACCTGGGTTCTATACCTAGCATCCTATAAAGTGCCCAAAGTGCAGAACCAGGAGTTATCCCTGACCATCGCCAGGTGTGGCCCAAACAAACAAACACTGTCATCCCGTTGTTCATCGATTTGCTCAAGCGGGCCCAGTAGCGTCTCCATTTTGAGACTTGTTGTTACTGTGTTTGGCGTATGGAATAGGTCAAGGATAGCTTGCCAGGCTCTGTCGTGCGAGCGAGATACTCTTGGTAGCTTGCCAGGCTCTCCGAGAAGGGCGGAGGAATCGAACCCAACTTGGCCGGGCTGGCTGTGCGCAAGGCAAACACCCTAAAAACAAACGAATACACAGACAAACTAAAGATACTGGAAAGTGGTGTTGGATGCTCTTGATGTTAAATCTTTAGGTATCCCTGTAGGTAAAACCAGCTGGACAGGAGAAAGAACGTCATCTGAATCAGGACATGCTTCTTTCAAGACTGAAGTATGTGAAGTTTAGTCGCTTTTCTTATTCTAGTAAACATTTTTATAATTAAGTAAATTGCACATTTAATTCTCATACAGCATCAGGATGTGGGTGCCATAGAAGTCACCTCCACTTTCTAAGTTAGGTAACTCAAGTACAAACAGTTTAAGTAAATCAACCTACTGAGAAGATGTAAAGTTTAAGGTGAAACTGGGCCTCTGAAACATAACTTCACTATCTTTGGTTTCTGTGTAATATTCTCTCTGTAATGGGTTTCTTTAAAAGAACAAATAGAATGCACGTATTTTTCTGAATGTAAACTAAAGAGAAAAATAGAGAAGAGGGTTTAGTTTCTGATTTTAAGTTATTTTCTTAGCAGCATTCTTCAAATGGACACTTGCTAGGAAAAAGATTGTAAGAACAATCAAATCAGTAAAAAAAAATTGGAAAACATTCAGGTAGCTTGGTGAAGCCCCACTTTCAGCCTGAATTATTTTATGGAGCATTAGGTCACAGATTATTGAATCTGAGAATTATGCTGGAAAATTTATACAGGGTTTCATTGTTTTTGCCTACTTAAATTCCAATTACCAAAGGCTGTGTCTGGAGTCAGGGGGTCATGCTTAGAGCAAAGACACTTGGGAGAAAATGAAGAGCCACGTAATTATTTAATGAGACTGTAAAATGCCAAGTATAGCCATAAAATGCTAAATATCCATCACAGTCAAGGATTTGGGTGATACAAATTTTTGTCAACATCAGCCTGGTGCTATTAACATCTGCCTTCTAATCCCAGGTTAGAAATCACATCACCATCACGGCTGGTTTGTGGTCAGCTGCTGGTCATCTAAGAGTGACTCCAGAATTGAGGCAACAGACTCAGGGGTGGAACAATAGCACAGCGGGTAGGGCATTTGCCTTGCATACAGCCAACCCGGGTTCGATTCCCAGCATCCCATATGGTCCCCTGAGCACCGCCAGGGTAATTCCTGAGTGCAGAACCAGGAGTAACCCCTGTGCATCTCTAGGTGTGAGCCAAAAAGCAAAAAAAAAAAAAAACCAAAAAAAAATTTTGATTCTGTATTTTTTTTTCTAGGAGGATAGGTACCTTTCTTGAATTTTCTTTGCTTGTTTGTGTTTATGAAAGTTGGAAATAGGAAAAAGGGACCAGGGTAATAGTGCCATGGGTCAGGAACTGGCCTTGCATCCACTTGACCAGGGTTTTGATCCCTGGCACCCCATGAGGTCGAGAGCACAGAGCCAGCAATAGCACTACTAGGTAAGTACATCCTCACAGTCAAAGGAGATAAATAAATAAAAGGGGGAGATGTTAAGATTATAAATTTATGTGTATTATAAACTCGCTTATTACTTGGAGACCAAAGTACTTTAATAAAAATAGCGAGGGCAGGAGAAATTGGCCAAAGGGTTATAGGAGTACCGGCTCAGAGTGTGGTTCCCACTGCTGAGCAGGTCAGCCCTGCATCCTGGTACAGGAGCACTGAACTCCCCGTGCATCTCTGGCAGTGCAAGTACCACTCCAAGTAGCACTTATGAGGCCACCTCTGATAGTAAATTGTCATTTCTGTATTACACTATTACGAGGAAGCTGCTCTGAAGTCAATTGGATAGAAAGAGGGGAAAGCCTGGTTTAGAGACAGAAGGTGGTACTTATTTTTGGGTACCTAGAAGGACAACCTGGACAGTCACTAAAATTTAGAGGAGAAATAGTGATTATAGACAATGATTTGTAAATCAAAGTATCATTCTAGGCAGCCACCTCTTTGGAGTGCTGTTTACTAGATTTTTTTTTATAATGGGGTGCCTGGGAATTGATGGTAATGGTGATACTTGCATATCAGTCTTTTGTGGTTTTTTCCATTTTCTATTTTTATTTTATTGTTAAAAGCTTTTCTTCTTATAAAAAATTTTAATTACGTTTCTTTTATTGGAATCATTGTGAGATACAGAGTTACAAAGCTGTCCCTGGTTGGCTTTCAGTCACACAGTTTCCCAACACCCAACGCTCCACACTTCGCATTTTCTACCACTTCTCCTCTCTCTCTCTCTCTCTTCTCCCTCTTCTCTTTAGACATTATTGTTTTCATATGAGTCTGTAGAATTTCAGAAAAAAAGATATATATATATATCACGATCACGATCATCCTATTGTTCGTCAATTTCCTCGAGCAGGCACCAGTAACATCTTCTTCCATGTTTTGGGGACCTTCTCCTTTTCTTGCAATTTATGCATATGCATATTTTATTTTTAAAATGAGATTTTAAAAGAGCCATTTCAATGCTCTTTCAGGATTAGGAGAATGAGACCCATCCTTGTTACTGGTATTTGGCATAATTAGTACGACACAAGAAGTTTGTGAGACTCTGCCTCTACATATATATATATATATATATATATATATATATATATATAAATTTATTTATTGAATTACCGTGACAGCAGTTACAAAGTTTCTGGATTTAAGTCTCGGTCATACAATGGTGAAACACCTGCCCGTTCACCAGTGCACATTTTCCAACACCAAAAACCCCAGTATACCCCCATCCCACACTCTCCCCCAACCTGTGTGGCAGATGATTTCCAAATTATTCTCTATATTGATTACATTCAATATTTAGACACCAGATCCACCATTATTATTTGGGATTTTCCCCCAACACACAGACCTGCCAAAAAGGCAACATTAGACAATATATTTTCTATTGCTGATTATGAATAGCATATGATGTCATGTGGCTGATATTGCAGCCACAGAATTTTGGAATTCTGAAATTTTAATAACTGAATCTGGAGGGATTTCTGCCGAAAGTTGCAGGTTTCTGAGATTTGTTTCTTCGTCTCTGGGATCATGGCCTTTAAGCACCTGATCAGTAGCCAGAGGAGCAGCTCGTGGGTGGTGACTCCGGGTCTCGTAGAGGTAGGGGAGTGGATTTCAGATCTTTAAAAATGAGTGGTATATTAGTGTGCTTGATGCAAAAGTCAGAAATTAATCATTTTAATTTTTTAAGAACCAGTACCAAAAAACAAAATGAAATAATTGAGGAATACATATTTTGTGTCATTGTTCAAATACTACATCCAGCTTTACACAGACGGCAAAACAGTCAGGCTCTGTTTGAAGGTGCTTGTGATTTTTGTACACAAAAGTCTGATTCCCTCTACCATTACACTTGAATTAAACAAATTGTACTGAATTGGCTCCACAAAAAAATATTCTTTTTAAAATGTGTGTTTTGTTATCTCTGTTCCTTTTCTTTCTCTTTCCCCCCTTCCCCCTCCTCCGTCCTCTTCTAGTTTTTCCAATCTATAATGCATTTCAAATAATGACACTGGTTTAATTTGGTAATGAGTGGATGTACCAATCATGAACTGTAAGTTCAAGGGAAACAGTGTTTGAAAAATATTTATTGGAAGCCTATTAGTTACAGTAAATAACTGAATACAATTATGGGTTTAAATAGGTCATTTATATAAATTTATTTACATAACATGTATCAGTTATATACATAAATGTATAGGTTCATATGAATTTAGATACACTTTTGTGTATTAAATGCATATCACATGTAATAAATATTTTGTTTTTGAATCACACCCAGAACTGCTCAGGGCCCAGTCCTATCTCTATTCTCAGGGTTCTCTCTGCATGTGTTGGGGACCTTCTCCTTTTCTTGCAATTTATGCATATGCATGGCAATCACCTGACCCTAATGTCATCTCAATAAACCCGAAAGTCATATTTTCTTAGTATTTACACACACATACACACTTTCATATCTGTCTTGCAAGATTCGGTTCTCGAGATGCTCTTCTCTCTGAGGTTCTGAGCTATTCCCTGGTGCAAAGTCTATTCCCTGCTTGTGCTTATTTTTCATGTCTGTCTCTAACGTTGTAGTTTCAGCACTTGAGACACCAAAGAACATTCTTTTATTGACATGTTGTCTGTCTGTCTCCACTCACTTTGAGAGCATTGAGTGTCTTGCTGATACGTGTGACCTGTAAAACAAGTCCGAGTTCAACACCTGACGATCTTCTTTTCTACTCAACTGAACTAGGCATAGAACAGAAATTATCTGTGGCTGCTCTGATGAAAAGAAATAGGGCCAAAGGGCATAAGTGACAAGGACACCGATTATTTCATCTCATTACTAGCAATTAGAGCTGTCTGAAAATGAAATGACCCGCCTTTATAATATAGGTCAAGCACAAGGTGAATGATAATGTAGAAGAAATACTGCAGACCCTGACCTCTAAATTCCCCTCTAACTCTTGCATTCTAGACCTTACATTTTTCTCATGTGTCATTAACTACCCTCTTGGGTAGTCTTCAAAAGTATTTCATATATATTATCTAATTTATTTGAACAAATTTCCTGTGATGTATATAGGGACAGGTATTATCATTCTAATTGTTTAGTAAAATGAGGCATAAAGAAGTTAAATGACTTGAACATATCCCATCAGCATTCAATTTGAGACCAAAGTATCATCTTCCTCACAGTATCATTTTTAAGCTTAGTGTCTTTTTTTTTTAAGATAGACTATTTAAAATTGTCCAATTTGAGCATTTAAGGTACATGGGAATCCAGATACTCATTAAGAAATACATTATTATTTCTGCTTAAACTTTTTTTTAATTTTACTCTCTTAAATGATCAAACTAGTGTTTATTTTTCCATTAAACTCTTGTCATATTTATACATGGTTTGAAGAGCCAGTACTATAACAGAAAAATGAATAACATAGAACACTGTCTAAAGTAAATCGTGAGAGTATGTGATGTATTTCAAATTTAAAAAGTCTGAGTATGTGAGAGAAGAAGACTCAGTAAATAAGCACAGATTTCCTGCTGGGACCCCAAAGAGTGGGGCCATGTTTGTTTTAGACTAGATTTGGCAGAGAAATCTACAGTTCTCCACCTTAAAGACTAGAAATGGAGTGGCTTATTTTGAGTTGCATTAACTGGCTATCAGCATTTATATTTTTCTTCTTCTTTTAATTTTTTTTCCCCTTGGGAGCGTATGCAGCTGTGCTCAGGTCTTACTTCCAGGCTCAGAGATCACAGGGCTCTGGAGACCACATGAAGTGCTCAGGATTGAAGTCCAGCTCACCCCATGCAGGACCGATGTCCTACCCTCAATACTATTGCTCCAGTCCCCTAGTGCGTTCAGGAAGGAATGTGCTGAAAGTTAGATATTTCCTGATTTCAAGTAAGGACCATACAAGGAAAGTAAACATACCATTTCATTTACCTATTCTAATTAAACAACCAAGCACCCTGTAATTTAGGGGCTTAATGCAAAACAATTGTGTGATTTTTGTTTTTCCTCTCTCCATTTTGTGTGTCAAACTTTTTTCTGGTCTCAGATGTGGTCACTTGAAATTTGATTTGTCTGATAGTGAAATGTCTCGTTTCACCTAGTGAATGAGCTTGAGCTTCATGGGAGACCCATGTGGCCTTCCAGATAGTGAGTTTGCTATAGCAAAACAAAGTGGGTGGGGATTTTGAGAGCAAAAAGAGGAAACTGCCAGTCCTAATAAGTCATTTACTCTGAACTCCAAGAATGACACTTCACGTAATCAGCCACAGTTGTGTTGGTTAGTGTAGCTCCCAGTGCAAGTGGAGTTTACAGGGGAGAAACTGAAGACACCTATGATGACAGGAATAGTTTGAGGCTAAAAAGGTAAGGTAATGGGTGGTGGCTACAGTTTTGCAGCTTACTAGGAAAATAGTAAAATGTAGAGAGGAAATTTGTAAGCTTTGGAGTTGCAGTGCTAATTTTTTAAACGGGTAGAAACAAGAACTTAAAAATTATTTGAATGATGCAACTCTATTGATTAAAAACCTAAACCATCCCAGTTTCCTTAGAGTAAACTGGCATCCATTCTATTGTTTTGATTATGTATTTACACATTTTAGATACTTTTATAATCTGGGGGTGTGACAAACATTTTATCAAATACTGAAGATAATGGGCTGGAGCGATAGCACAGCGGGTAGGGCGTTTGCCTTGCACGAAGCCAACATGGCTGACCCGAGTTCGATTCTTCCACCCCTCTCGGAGAGCCCAGCAAGCTACCGAGAGTATCTTGCCCGCACGGCAGATCCTGGCAAGCTACCCGTGACGTATTCGATATGCCAAACGCAGTAACAACAAAGTCTCCAATGGAGACGTTACTGGGCCCGCTCAAGAAAATCGATGACCAACGGGAGGACAGTGACAGTGACTTAATAATTTTAAGATTGCAGCTTGCTATTTTCTGTGTTGATAACTGTGCTGTGGGTACTATGACTATGTTTGAATATGATCGGTTCCCCTAACTTTGAGTAACTAAAGGAAATAGTTTCCAAAGATTTATTGTTATAAAATGAGATTGCTTTTTGTTTGCAAACTGAATTGTATTTAGATGTAATTGGAATCGTTTTTTTTTCAATAGAAGAGTGAGTTGGGGCATATCTGCAGTGCACAGGTCTTTCTTATGGTTCTGTGCTCAGGAATCACTCCTGATAGGGCTCAGGGGACAACATAGATTGCACCCAGATCCACTGCTTTCCAGGCAGCATTCCTATCTGCTGTACTATCGTTCCAACACCAAATTTAAGTTTGATCACTTTTTTTATGACATGGAACTTAAAAGATCATCTTAGTGAATTCCAGGTAGATACAGGTTGCCTTAGTTTTTATTGTATCAATTCAGGTTTCTATATAAAAAATTGTTTATGAGTTAATTGCCCGGCACTACACATCAGAAAATAAAATACTTATTAGAGGAGATTTTAGCTCACCATTTATTATAATCAAAGGTTTTTTAAAAAAATATTTTAATGGGTCCAATGCAAAGTACAGTAGGTAGGGTACTTGCCTTGCATGCAACAATCTTGGGTTCAAGCCTTGGTATTTCATATAGTCTCCAAAACACTGTCAGGAGTAATTCCTGAGAGTATACCCAGGAATAAGCTCTGATTATCACAAGGTGTGCCACCTCCCTTCATTTTTTAAATTGTATCATAAATATTTAAAATATTTTTGTGAGTTTTTAGCCGGGTGTTTTCTATTGAAATAAAAATGCCTCATACCAGTGGGCCTACCAGTGATTTCAGATGAGATTTTAATAAATCTCTCTATTTGTACATGTTATTAATTTCAGGGTTTCAAGCCTAGTTTTAGATTTAACATTTCATGCTGGCAACTGAGTCCATTCTCTAATAGAAAAATATAGTGCACTTTGTTGTAATTGCAGCTTCAGAGGCATCAGAATGTTTATTCTGTTTCACTTTGGAGATTCAAAATAGCATTTCCAATTTGCTTATGGGCTAAAAGTATTTATAAACCTAAACTAAAACAGAGTATTTCAATGTGTTTATCATGCTGTTTATATATTTTCTTGTGCCACCAAATTATAAATATTATACAGAGTTCAGTTACAGAGTTCAATTCTGTTTCTTTAAATAAGACACAGACATTTCTGGGAACAAGAAGAATATAATACAGTCTATTTTATTGTCTCTTTCAACCATTTTTAGACTGAAATGATTTAGGGAGAGTATAACTCCCCAAATTGTCTAATACTGTTTTCTAAGATAACTGAATGGGTTCTGGGGTATTCCGGAAGCTCTAGGGACCTTGCTGGGATTCTAGACTAACCAGTCCATGAGTTCAATATGAGAAACTGAGAATACTGAAATCCTCAGTGTCAGGGACTTCCTGGACAACCTACGTGTACTCCGGGGACTTCAGGATGATTCTTGGTGATGCTTGGGCAATCACATGATGCCAGAGATTAAACATGAAACAGCTGCACTCAAGGCATGCATTTTAACTCCTGTTAAAGTGGGGAGATGCTCCTTGTACTGACTCCCTCCATAAGTTTTTTGTTTATACATTTTTGAACAGATGAATGGAACAAGTTTTTTTTTAATCTCTTATCATTTGTGTAGAACATTAGAGAGCAACAGTATTTCAACCAATCTATATATTCATTTTTAAAAGTTTGGAATAGAATCAAATTTTAAAAATAGTGGAATGCATAGTTATGTAATAGAGAGTGGGCAGTGTCTTAGGAAAGGTTTTGTTTTCCCAATTTTGTACATTGATATGTGGTTGGTCACAATAAGAAATTTTTATCTGCCTCAAATTCAAGGCTATGGTCAAGTCAGTTTCAAAATTTAAAAATTACCTGTCAAAGCAATTCTAGATCCTCAGTAACAAATTTAAACTCCTCTGTTGGGAACATTTAGCATTTTATACTGTGTGGGTGCATTACAGAACACTTTAAATATAAGAAAAAATATGCGAAATATTGGTCTTACAAGTTTTAATTAAATTTTTATCCAATGTCAATGTTTATTCTTAAAATTAGAATGCATAAAACAATATCTATATAACTCTAAATTTTCATTTATTTTTTCATTATCACAGACAATTGCCATTCTTAAATTACTTTTATAGAATTTTAGATATTTTTCGACTAACAGCAGCAAATGTATTGATTTACAGAGAAAATTATTGTAATTTTAAGAAATAGTTTCTACTCATTTGATCTTATTGTAGCCTGACAAAGTATATTCAAAATGAGAAAATAACAAGAAATTTATTTAGTAAATAACTCCCAATTATCCCTTTTTGAGTGCAAAACTAAATTACTAGTTTACTTAAGTATCTGTATTCAAACATTGACTAACAGATTCCATTGATATTAAAAAACTAATTTTTTAGTTTTTAGCAATTGTTCACTTATTTAATCTTGGTGGTCTTATTTAGCATTCTTCTAAAACATCAAAGACATATTTCTTCCATCATGAAGCTAGGATTTTAGTTGAGAAGACAAACAAGTGTTCATGAAATACATTGAGTTCCTTGAAATCAATAAGATATATATATTATTAATAAGTGATTAAGTGATAGATTAATTTAAATAATGTGGGAGAAAACTTGAGGGTTACTGATGCATCTGATCTGTAGTTTGAGTAAGTATTGCGCTCTATTTGGATAGTGTTTTAAGGGAGACTGTACTATGCTAAGTACTAGAGTACTCTGGACTGGGAAGTTGTGTGGACCAAAAGACTACATATATACTATATGTATTTGGCTTCCATTTTTTTGTTTTGGTGAGGCAGGAAAATATTTATTAAAACTTATTTAGAAAGATGTGAGCAGTGAAAAAGGAAGAGAAAACACCAGCTTCTCTGGAGTGAAGTAAATAAGCAAAGAAACATAGAAACAAGTGTGTAGAAGAACACGGCCTTGAAGAGCAAGTGGAACTAAATGTATTTAGTTTAGCTTGCCTACTTCTTTTCTTCTTAGCAACAGTTTTCTCCATAGTCTTTATTATCTAGGTATTTATGGAAGAATAAAAGCACTTTTTGAATGTCACTTTCCATACAAAAAGGACTCCACAGCTATGGTAAGGAGTACAGACCTTGAGATGGTGAAATAATCTTTAAACATCCTGTTGGGTATAGGCCAGAATATATTGGTCTGGGAACTCTGGGGCCTTCTTGAATTGGGGAAATGCAGATTCTGCTTCCTACCCAAAGGCCCGACAGCCATAATCCACAGTCAGTATCCCCTAACGTGTATAATCTTGTTTTAATAGTATATGAATAATACCCAAAGACAGTAGAAATAAGGGTCAGAAAGACTGGTCCATGGTAGGAAGCATGCCACCAAGTTGTTAGGGGGCGGGGAGAGCAGTTAGGACAGGGAAGGAACCACTATGACAACGATGGTTGGAAATGGTCACTCATCCCAACAGTGCTGGAAGGATGTAGAGTGCTATGCAAGATGCCCTTTCAGCAAGAGTGTTGCAAAGCACAGTGTCTAAAAGGAAATAGGAGAGATAAAGAGAAGAAAATATCTGCATCAGAGTCAGACTGCAGGGCCAAGGTGAAGGGGGAGTGAGCAGGAGGGAAAATGGGGCATTGGTTGTGGAAAATGTGGCTGGCAAAGAGATGAGTGTTAGAATGTTGTGTGACTGAAACCCCATCATGAACAACTTTGTAACTATATTTCCTCTGGGTGATTCAATTTTTTAAAAAAAAATCTTGTATGTTTTAGGTTTTTGAACACCATCTCATTAAAAAAAGAAAGCACCTCTAACAGGTTATTCAGTGATATACAGACTCTAGTGGACTTTAGATTAGACTGTGACATATAAATCATCCTCGACCAAAAATAGACTTGGTCAATTAAATTCTGTTTCTTTCTCTGGATTTACAATTTGTGATATAATCTACAATATGTGATATAAACTGTGGCTGAAAGATCACGCCATTACTCAGAGCTGAAAGTCTGTAATGGTTGAGGTGCAAGACAGAGGAATGGGGAATAATAAACTAGGAGCTGTCTGAGAATCCATGTCAGTGACTCAAAGTAGCTATGCAAGAGAAAAACAGACTTGATGAAACTCAGCATGGGGAAGCAGCATCACTGCAAGATACAGTAAGTTCTCAAATTTACACCTCTTTTTTCCTTTAACTTATTGAAAGGAGTCTTTATTTAAAACTCAACAGGATTATAAATGAACATTTACACTAAATAGCCTTTGGCAATGCCAGTTTACAAAGTTTAATGTGTGGAATTCAGGGGGAAAATAAGGTACTCGATATCATTCACCAATATTACTTCAGTAAAAATTATAGAAGGAAATAGGGAAGTGAGGTGGAAAGGAAGACATGAAAATCATAGATAGAAACCCAAGATTTTATTTCTCAAAGCATGTGTGAGAAATTATATCTATGATGTGTTACATGTTTCAGGAGAGTACCTGTTTTTAGGAATTGAAAAAAGGAAGCTATGTGCAATGATGGGTAGGTCTCTTTGTGTTCTTCTCAGCTTGGGACCGTTTACTCTTCCTTATGCAACACAGAGTCTCCTACCTCCATGCCTGGCTGTCCTTGCTGGGGCCCCTTGGAGGGAGGTGGGTTGAGTTTCCCTCCCCGCCCCGACCAGAACTCCAGCAGCCAAAGACCTCCGGAACCAGCCACCACCATGCTGAGACCACTCTCCACACACATGAAGGTACCGGCATAGGAACAAAGGCATGCGGGTCCCGGGGCTGAAATCTCCAAGCCTGCTCGGATCAGGGCTGAGCATACTCCACCCAGATCCTCCAAATTCCAGTAAGCGGGGTCACACCCACCAACTGGCCCCCTGGTGCCAAGTAATCCCATCAACGGCCAAGACCCAGAGACTATAAAACCCAGCTACCGGAAGCATGCGGCTGCATTTGCGGCCACACAACATCTTATCATCTCATTCTTACCTTGGACAAACTGGCAGGCTACCGAATGTAACCTGCCCACATGGCAGAGTCTGGTAACACCCCCCCCCCCCACCGTGGCGTACCCAATATGCCAAATACCAGTAACAATAATGGGTCTCATTCTCCTAACCCTAAAAGAGCCTTGAATATGGTACTTCTTAAAAATCTCAGGGCTAGGATGAAGGAGACATTACTGGGGCCTGCTCGAGGCAATCAACTAACAACAGGATGGTTGTGATCATGATTCAACCCAGAGGTTTCTTGTTCTCTAGATAGACATTCAGGCCAAATTTAGTGGGAGCACAAGGTTTATATAGCTTACTGCCACAATGATGGTGGATGCAATCCATTCATTAGCATCAGCCTCTGGAATAACTAGATTTATGATGGCCTCCCCTCCCCTCCCTTCCTTTTCTCCTTTCTTGTAGAGCCATATCCAACAGTGTTTAGAGCTTACACCTAGCTCTGCTCTCAGAGATTACTCCTGGCAGGGCTCGGGCACCATATGGGGTGTTGTACATTCAGCCTGGGTCAGGCTCCTGTGAAGCATGGGTTCTGCCTGCTGTACTATCTCTATATCTCTATGACCCCCCTGTTAAGAAGAGGCAAGAGCTTTTCCTAGCTAACTGGTCTTCATATATGCCACTAATAATCTTCTATGCATTTTTCTTTTATCTTTCTTAAATCACGACCATGCTTTAGCCATCTTTAAGTAGTTCTAGTTCTCAGTCATTCTTTGGTTCTCTGTCTCACCATTTTCACTTAGTGTTTCAACCCAGCATGATCACATCCTCTGTCAATTGCACAGATCTCTTTAATCTTAGTTCAATCTAGTCTTAACTAAATACAGCTGCATAACAATCTTTTAAAACTCCTTTAGATTTTGTGGCTCTTGAAGACAAAAACTTGAATCAGTTCCCCAACATTTATAAATTCTTCTGCAGGTAACTTTCAAGGTACTCAGCAATCTAGTTTAGACTTCCATTTAGGCTTTCCATACCAACCTTACATCCCGTTATATTTCTACAGAAGTCATCTTCATCAGCCAACTTAGATCTCTCAAATCCCCTAAACACATCTCTTGGTTTCTAGCCAGTATGATACTGCCCATCACATTCCTCTCCCCTTGAACACATTGCCTGGCAAACTTAGCCTCTTCAAACCCTAGTTATCTTTTGTTTATTGTTGCACAAACCTGAAGGCTTTGCCTCTGGAATGTGTTGTGCTCCAATCTATTAATAACAATTAAAAAAAGAGGCAGCAGAGCTCCAGGAGGACAAGACCAATTATATTATGTTTTCCGTTTTCCCATCAAATGCAGTGTCAGATAATATTAGAATTTTTTTCCAATATCACTTTCATCTTTAGTCCTGAAGGTGAGAATCTGCAAATATCATACTCTCCTAGACTTCAAAGCGAGGTCAGACAGATCAGGCTTAGCCCTCTGCAAGGGTGTTTTGACCCTTGTTTTTTCATTACTTTCTCTAGGACAGAGATTGAGAGCACCTGGTGAAATCAAATTACAACCTCAGTAGGTAAATGCCAATCCTTTCAATTGGTGTGAGAAAGAAAGGGATACCTCTGTCCCTCATCAGTATGCAGGGCTGATGCCGAGAGAGAATATAAACACGGGCCTTAAGCAGCAGATGTCCTCATTATTCACTCTCAGAGCACATCTGCAGGAATCTTACAGGAAAGGGCAGCATGATCTTGCTTGGCAGTCTTGATAACAGAAAATGACCATATTCCTTTCATTGCTCACGTAAGAAAAATTGCTCCATGGCGATCTAGGTTTTCTAGGAATTGCTTGCTTATTTTCCCGAGGACTTCTCAAAATATTCAAATCTAATTCCCAAATCCTTTACTCCCTGTTGCATAAAATGTACTAAATTCTGAACTCCTGATGCCTATAGCACTTTAGCATAATTTTTGATTAATTAGAAGTAGCTGATGACACTTAACTCATTGCCTCTTCCATTTATTTAATTTGTACCTTGTATCTGAATTACCCATTTTTGTCCCACCTCGTTAATCATATTGTAAGGTCCTTGAAGGTAGCCCCTGTTCCTTATTTTCTTTAGGATCTCTAAATATGCCCTGGAGTTTTTAACCAAATAATATTCACTGAGCATTTACTATGAGTCAGACATTTTTAATTGAAACCTATATGTTATTTATTTAAGCTCTTTTACTCCTTGGAATTATATCTTTTAAGAATGCTTGTCATCAAAATAGCTGACATATATATATATATATATATATATATACACATACACACACACACACATATATATATACAAATTTGTTTATAAGCAAAAAGTAGACCCAGAAGAGAGAGAAAACAGGGAGGAATGCCCTGCCACAGCGGCAGGGTGGGACGGGGGGGGTGGGGGGGAGGATGGGGGGTGGGAGGGATGCTAGGACCCGTGGTGGGGGAGGATGGGCACTGGTGGAGGGATGGGTACTTGATCATTGTATAACTGAAACCCAAGCACAAAAATTTATAAGTCTATAAGTGTACTTCATGGTGTTTCACTAATAAAAAAAATGATTAAAAAAAAAGTAGACCCAGGAAGCCACAATAAAAATTTTGATAACTTTCTTATTGAATATTCACTAACATCTTCATACCAGGTACAGAATATTTTCTATAAATGTTTGATAGTGGCCAAAATGACCAAAACAATTCAAAGTTTGTACTGAAAACTTGAGAGAGCTTTTAGTGCAAGGATGACAGACTCTATCTCTGTAATTGATATCATAGTGTAGTGAATTCAAGGAACTTTGGCTCTGTCTCAGTCAGTAATATGTGCTCTAGCTGACTCAAGTGTTGATTTAGTCAGAAACACATGACATCATTTATTTATAGGGGCTGTTTTGGTCATTAGCTGTCTTCTGCCATTTCAGCCATACCCATATATTCATAAAGTATAATCATCACCATGAGAAATATGATTTAAAAGCAATCTGTAATCCAGTCTATGATGCTGCATTATATAGAAATGTATAATCCAAAACTGTTTTAAGAAATAATAGGAAATATATAAATAGTAAAAGTGACATGGGGGCCTACAAACAGAACATTCACTCTAACCAAGGAGCAGAGTTCAACGCTTGGTGGAGGACAGGATTCCAACCAGGAACTTCATAAGTTAAGGATTTAAAATAGAGCGCTTTGGGACTGGAGCAATAGCACAGCGGGTAGGGCATTGGGTTCAATACCCAGCATCCCATATGGTTCCCTGAGCACCACCAGGAGTAATTCCTGAGTGCATAAGCTATGAGTAACCCTTGTGCATTGCCGGGTGTGACACAGAAAAATAAATAAAATAGAGTGCTTTATTCAATAGCGACCTTTTAATGAAAATTTCTACCCAATGTCCAAGGTAGCTGGCCACTTCCTTAGTCTCTGAATACGAAAAAAAGTAAAAGGAGTTGGTGGGATATTAGTCCCCATTTGTTCCCCATTTGGACATAGCATCTGACTTAGCACCACTGCAGAATACGAATAACCTAAAAAAGCACAAGGCCAGAAGGTGCCCGTGTGCAGGGAGAGTGCACAACTTGGGGGTAGTATAACATCATTTTTTTTCCGAGTACAATGCTTTAGTTTGATTTTTATTTGTTTTAAATTGAATCACAATGATAAACACATCTATAAAGTTGTTCATAATTGTTTTTCAGTCATGTAATGTTCCAATATCTGTCCATTCACCAGTGTGCTTTTTCCACCACCAGTGGTCCCAGTTTCCCTCCTGCCCTCAGCCCATGAGAAGATAATGGGAAGGTCAGTGGAAGAATGGAGAGATAGAATGGGATTAATTCAGTTGCTTGCATGCTGCCAACCCTAATCTAGTCCCTAGCACTGCAGTTGTCCCCCAGTATCACTGAGAGTAAGCCACAAGTTCTTCCACAGGTGATCTAAAGCTCCCTTCAAAATTAGACATGCAAACAAGATGCATTTTGAAAGAAAATAATGCTTTTAAGGAAATAGAATCAACCACCTAAAGAACTTGACTGAAGCATGTCCTAAACATTCAACTTCATTGCAAGGAAAATGAGAATTTGAGAATACTTATAAGAAAGTACAACAAATGTTCATATAAAACGTGTATACAGATGTTCATAGGAACATTGTTACTAATAGAAAAATCCTCCCTGCAGAACAAAGTGATGGCCATGAAGTGGCCAGCAGGTCAATAAAATATTAGAACTATAATACAGGATATTATTTCAAATTTTCAAAATTTTGTACTGTAAAAAACTCATAAACAATGATAAATCAATAAAATTTTGGTTTTCAGAAATGTAAAGTAATGTTTCCCTTAACAATGCATTTGAAGCAGTAGTGATGATTAATTTTCGTAGATACTAAGTTTTAAATATGTACTTAAAAACCTCTATTTGAACATAGTTTTCCCCAATAAAAAGGGAAAATAGATGGGTCCTTTGTTGTCTCACAACTTAATGAATATTCTCTATTTTCTAAGTTGTATAAATTCTTCTGAGGCAAGGGAACATGTTTAATAAGGAAGGGACCTAGCTTGAAAATCATATAATAGTACATTGTCATAAGCAGTCAAATTAAGGATATTATAAAAAGTGACGAGAACATTTTTATTTTATCATACATAAAATTCAGATGATGGAAGAGTTCTCGGTAGCTTTGCATTTATAGTTGTAAATTAATTTCTGTTGCTACTACTTCTCAGCGGATAAATATAAGTCTGTAACAGTCTTTCTGTAAATATTTTACCTCTTTCAAGAGAAAGATCTCTTATTTTAGCTATAGGAATTATTCAATTAAGGCGAGAAAGACTCTACTGCCTTGTGTGAGTGGAAGTATATTGGGGAAAGCAGATAAATTAAAAACTAATTAGTTTGAGATTTATGAACTGGTGGCCACTCATGCCACGACACATTGAATGCTTTAGTAAGCAACTGCATTATTCAACAGACGTCTTCATGGGAGTGATTGACAAATGTGGAGCTGCAAGTCATCCTCTCATGAATACAAATGGAACCAGAGGTAGACTTTCTTCTTTAGTAATTATTTAATGATTGTATCTTATACAATATATTATTTAATTGCTGTCTGAATTAAGATTGCTTGTTTGACTTTCTGTTTTTTCAATTTTAATATCCAATTTAGGTTCTTTGGAATTCATAAACCACATGCTGTTGATGACAGGAAAATGCAATCCATTAAGTTTAATTAATAGTTCAGACTGATTAGTTATGACTGAATAATATCAAAGTGACTTTAGTACTGTATTTACTGTGCACCAATGAGTATGATTATCATCCACTGACTGCCAATCAGTGGTCAGTATTTTCTCTTTTTTTAAAGAAAATATCGAGGAAAGTGGATATTAATACTTGCTGAATCAGAGCTACAAATATTTAAATGTACTATTGAAAAGTAAAACAAAGTGCACACCTGATTGAATTCTTTTTTGTACAGTTTTTAATAGAATCATAGTGTAAATGTTTATGATTTTTTTAAAAGCATTAAGGATAATAATACAAATACAAGATTCTTTATAATTTAAATTTTTAAAAATTACCTCTCAGGAAATAACCACTTAATGAAGAGGAGGTACATAATAATACTGTTGGAGAAAACTAACAGAGGCTTAACATTGCTAGTTAGATGAATTATGTTGCATGAAGGCAGACTGAAGTACTGATTGACAAAGTACTGAACCATGAGAGGTTAGTTCTTATTAACTTTAAAAAAAGGACTATTTTTTTATGTCAGCATACACCAAGACTTTTGCTAAGATTTATATTGTGACCAACAACAGTAAAATTGGTCATTCTTTGAGAGAAAAGGTGTAACAAATACTGGTCAGGATGGTGGAGCATGATATATATAGAACAACAAATAGCAAACATGTTATTTGAATATTTTGTTTGTCGTTCGTTTTGTTGTGGTTCTGGGGGGCAGTGTCAGGGATCAAACCTCAGGACCTTTCTCATGAGAGGTATGTGGCTTTCCATGTAAGCCACATCACAGGAACTGAGAAGTTTGTGAGGAAGAAATGGAACATAGAGTTTTATAGAAGTTCAAATTGGGGGGGTGGAGACATAGCACAGAGTGGAGGGCATTTGACTTTCATGCAGCTGACCCGGGTTTGATCCCCCGCTTCCCATATGGTCCCCTGAGCACCGCCAGAAGTGATTCCTGAGTGCAGAGCCAGAAGTAAGCCCTCAGCATGCCCAGTTGTGGCCCCAGAAACAAAATCAAATGATTAATATTCACTTGTAGGGCTGTACACTTGAAAACTATATAGTAATATGAACCAATATTGCTTCAACAAAATTAGAAAATAGAGACTAATTTTTAAAAGTTATTTAATAAAAACAGCTCTTATACATTGGGGGGTATCAACCCTTTACCAGACACATGTTCTGCAAATATATTCTTCAGTTTTCTGGGTTTTAATTTTATTTTCCTCTGTTGTATTTGGAAAAAAAATAAATCCTTATGTTATAAGAATCTCAGTAACATTTTTTAAAGAAATTTTATGATTTTTATATTGACACATTGGAGCGATAGCACAGCGGGTAGGGCGTTCGCCTTACAAGCGGCCAACATGGCCGACCCGAGTTCGATTCCTCCGCCCCTCTCGGAGAGCCCGGCAAGCTACCGAGAGTATTCGATATGCCAGACACAGTAACAACAAAGTCTCCAATGGAGACGTTACTGGGCCCGCTCGAGCAAATCGACGATCAACGGGAGGGCCTTTACCTTACCTTTACCTTATATTGACACATTACAGCTCTTTCTGTTAATAAAATTCTTTTAATTGTTATTCCTGAATTATTTCTGGTTTCATGTATGTGTGTATGTATACAATAGCAAAACTGGGTTCTTACAATATGGCATGATACAATGATGTAATTTTTGTTTTCCTATTTCAAATCTGGACCCAGATGAGTGTCTTTAAATCCTTCCTCATGTGTACCCATTAATGTATAGTTTTTATCCATCACCCTAATGCTGAATAGTTTATCTGACTTGAACCCATTGCATTTTAAGTCATCTTTAAGTTTCTGATAGTATAAAATATAATGTAGATGCTATGTAAGAAGATGTTCAAAAATAAATGTCTGGATGCACAGGGATAGCAGAGAGAGGCCTTGCACACAGTACATATTTCTAATTAGTGGAGAGTTAAATTCATGGAGATAGAAGCCAAGATGTATAGCATCTAAGGTATATAGATTCCTCATATACTCCTTTTTGTACCCAGAAATAGTTTCTCCCATTATCAATAACTTGGCCGAATGGTACTTTTTTTTTTTATCAAACCAAGGGTATTTCATTTTCATAGGATTCACATTTTTGTTATTTTTAAAAATAATCTATGGGTTTTCACAATGCATGAAAACCTGTATCCACCAGCATAATGCCCAGCTCTAAACTCCTCTGTGTTGTCTTTCTATCCATTACCTGTCTCGCTCTAGCATCATTTTATCTGATTTATTCTCTAGAATACTGTGTTTGAACCATATAGGTTGTAGTTTTTTCATTTTGACAACTTTAGCTTAGTAATAATGTATTTAGAATCTTACAAGGTCTTTCCATAACTCGAGAGCTTATTTATACATAGCTACAAAGAACATTTCATTGCCTGAGTATGCCATGTTTATTTATTTATCCGTTCACTTACTGAAGAACATCTTAGTGCTCCCAAGTTTTGGCAATTATGAGTAAAATCACCATAAACCTCTGTTTATAGGTTTTGGTGAAGCTTCCAACTGAAAAATTATCCAGGAAGAATACAAAATGTTGATATATGCAGCAATTTAGTGAACCTCAAAAGTACTGTTCTGTGAGGAAAAAGAAAAATCAAGCCATGAAAATACTGTGTTATTTCTTATACTGAACTTTTAGGAAGGGCAAAACCTTAGAGACAAAACATACCTGCATTCTGGGGTGGGAGTAAAGGTAGGAGTGGTGAGCACCTGAGCATGAGCAATTTGGGGGTGTGCGAAAGCATTTTGAATCTATATCATAGTGATTATTGCATAACTGTATAAATACTAAAAATTTAATTGTGCACATGAAATAGGTGAATTTATGCTACCAAATGAACTCAGTCAAGCTGTTAAAAATTATTAGGCTACACTCAAAAATGAACTTTAAGATTATTTTCTGTGATGAGTGGAGAGGTAGTTTAGTTTAATTAAAAGAGATATCGAAGCAAAAATTTCCATCTGGAAAGAGCTCTCGCAGGTCACTCTCTGTGAAGATTTCAGAGAATCATTTTCATGCTAAGTTTATTATGAAAAATTTGGTGGTAAAATCCTCTTTTCTCCTCCAAATCTTATTTGGAGAAATCCACAGGACCTGAATGCTGATTTACTTTTAACTAGCCTCTTCGCTACTTAAAACAGCTTTACATGGAAAATGAAATGATCACTTTTATTTATAAATCATCATGAAAATTCATTTGGGTGCTTGGACAATAAGAGAGACAAAAGAGACAAGAATTGCAGCTTGTGTGAGCAACTCTTAAGCTGCCTCGTTATCGGAAAACTGCTTGATGAACAAGTTGCATCTTTCTGGTATTCATTGTGCCTTTGTCCTCTTTCCACTTAGCTACTTGACAGATGACCAGATGGCTTGGACAAGGTGGTCACGCTGCCCTTCCATTTTGATTGCACGTAGCTCCCTGCCAGGCCTAGTAGATATACCTGAAAGTTTGAAATACAGTTTTGTGCCGATCAGATCTTTGTCCTGCCAAGGTTCTCACCATTCCTGGAGCTAGCCGGGAAGGATACACAGGGCTTCGACTCTGCCCAGAAGTGATTGACAGCACAGAGCATGTTTTCATTCTGTTTTTCTCTTTTATCGAATGCCCAACTTTTAACTAAAGATATCATCCTCCTTTTTGTAGCTTGTGAGCTCACTCCCCTGGTCCCAACCCTGGCCGCTACCTTCTGACCTCAAACATTCATGTGTCAGAAGCCTCTGAAGACTCCGAAGACTGAAGGAGGGTTGGGCTTTTTATTCACTTCAGGGGTCTACCCAGGGGAAGTAGTACATGTGGTTTAAAAATAGCAATCCTGGGGCTGGAGAGATAGCACAGCGGGTAGGGCGTTTGCCTTGCAAGCGGCCCACCCGGCTTCGATTCCCAGCATCCCATATCATCCCCTGAGCACCGCCAGGAGTAACTCCTAAGTGCAGAGCCAGGAGTAACACCTGTGCATTGCCGGTTTGTGACCCCAAAAAAAGCAAAAAAAAAAATTATATAATATACATAGTAATCCTTTAAAAATGAAGTGAGGGTGGTATAATTGTATGCCATTTTCACCTTGGATTCATGATCCGTAGATGACAACTATGTGACTTTTGCAATTACGTTTACAGATTTTTTTTTTTTTTGGTAAATACAACTCTCACCATTATCTCATATATATAGCCCCACTCGGTATAGTTTAGCAATGATCTCGAAAGAGCCCTCTGTCAGGTTTTCACTGTGGTTCCTGGGCTACAACTAGCTTGTGCGGTCAACACTGTCAACACTGTCCTCCTGTTCATCGATTTGCTTGAGCGGGCCCAGTAACGTCTCCATTTTGAGACTTGTTGTTACTGTGTTTGACATATTGAATACGTCACAGGTAGCTTGCCAGGCTTTGCCGTGAGAGCGGGATACTCTGGGTAGCTTGCTGTGCTATCCAAGAGGCGCAGAGGAATCGAACCCCGCTCGGCCGGGCTGGCGGTGTGCAAGGCAAACGCCCTACAGCTGTGTCATCTCTCCAGCCCTAGTGTGGTACCCTGTGGATTTCAGACTGACTGGATCGTCACCTTGTCAGAGACTTTCACACAGCTCACTGTGAAGGCTAGTCAAGACTGTTCCCAATTTTTTTTTTTCTGCATCACTGGAACCTTAGTCCTTATTCCATTCCCACACACTCCTTTAATAAATACCTATGATTTTTGGCAATTGGCTCACTGTCTATTGATGGAATGCTTGTATTTTTTTAAAAAAATGTCTAAAGTCCAAACTAGTCCAAGCTAGTATAGTTAATTAGACAAACTCACTTTTCCCAGTAAGCTTTTGTGAAACCCCACTTAGATTTTCCAAAAATACAAAAATTTAATGTGAATTTTTAAACCTCTTAGTACCAAATATCAGTATCAGGGAAAAATTATTTTGTTCACTCTGATTCACACCAGGTATAACGTATTTTAAATGACCAACCAGTTCCTTCAGATAGTAATGTGGGCATATTACATACAAAAATATAGAGATATAAAGATAGTTATATACATCTATTTGAGCTTTTCAGTCTAACAATTACTCAGCTAATTAGCTGAATCTGTATTTAGTCAGCACTAAAAATTCATCCATTGATCGTAATGTTCCATGGTTAAACTCAAATGTATTGCTTTTTATGTTATCTCGACTATCTGGGCAGAGCTTTTTTTTTTTTGAATTTTTATATATGTTCTTTTCATAAAATTTCACAAAGTTTCTAATAGTTCATTGCAGATAATATTCACACACCAATCCCACAACCAAGCACCTTCCCACCACAATAAGCGGGGAGTATGTGAAGGTTGTATTTCATTCTGGAGCCATTTAAGCCCATATCTAAGAAAATACAAGCATGTATGTTAAAACCAAACAAATGTGTGCTACTTTTGGTAAGTAAGTGGACTAGAGTATTAAGAGGTTCCTTGGAACTGTGTTCTCTATCTGCATCATTGTCTTCCAGGAATTTTGGTTTATAGTCTCTGGATCTTGGCTGTTGATGAGATTACATAGGGACTCTGGGGGCATTTTGTGGGTGTGACTGCCAAAGTACTGGAAAAATGGGGAACTACAGGGAGGAGGCCCAGTAATGATCCGAGTGGGCTTGGAGATCTCAGTCACGGGGCCTGCATACCTAGACTTTTCTGCCAGATGAGCTTAAAATGTTTAAGTGCTAAAATTCATTATCTTCAGATTTGTAGGTGAGGAATGTAGAGTCTAGATGCCTCTAACTCAGCTGGAATCCCAAGGCTACAATCAAATCATTCCCAGGGTCAGGCATCTACTTCCAAGTGAATAGGTGTAGCCAGACCTCAGGGCCCTCTTCCTGTTGGCTACATTCCTGCTAAAGGGCCTCTCTTGGACAACTTGTTCTGCAGAGCAAGTAAGCAAACAAGAGAATAAGAAGAGCCTCCTACTGGAAGCCAGTCTTTTCCTTATTAACAATAGAAGAAAATCCAGTCATCTCTGCCACATTGTATTCAATACAAAGCTTTTTTGTCCATCCATGGGATAGGATTATACAAATTTAAATACCAGGAAATCAGGAGATTGGATGTAATGGGGATCTTTTCTAGAGGAAATTGACCACGTGTGTGTGTGTGTGTGTGTGTGTGTGTGTGTGTGTGTGTGTGTGTGTGTTTATGCTTTAGCAGCTAGCATGTTTGAAATGTCAAAATGTCCTCTAATTTGAAATGCCATCAATAGTGAAAATACATAGTTCCTACAGAGGAAGATTGAAATACATGTACGTGTAAGATATGATAATGGAAGCACAAAGAGTTTTCATTAAAACTCAGTGTGTGGTAGTGGTGCTTGAAAGAAGATCTTCGGGATTACTTAAAGACATAAACAAACTCCCGTGTACAGTTGTTAATTTTTATTTACTATCAGTTGGATGGAAACATAAGAAAAAGGAATCAATCCAAGACGCAGCAGCTCTAAAAGGTGCAGTTTTTCCACCTTCCCTGTCGACTGCCTTTTTATTCCTTTTTTTCCCATTTCTCATTATAAAAATGCATATCCACTTTTGATTAATTGATAAGAAACCCATTTTTCCCTGTAAGCTTTTGTGAAACCCAAATTAGATTTCGCAAAAATACAAAAGTTTAATGTGAATTTTTAAAATTCTTAGTACCAAATATCAAGATGGTTTTGATAGGGCAACATATGTGATATTATTTAAGAAGCCTTCTTAGATCAGTCTATGTAAAAGGTCTTCTGAAACTTTTATATTGTGATAATCTGGGTATTTGGTGGGAGCAAGTCCTTCTTAATAGTGTTTAGGGCCCTCTGCAGCTGTCAGTGATAATTAGCCTGGAGGTATAGGTCTTATGCCTCATTACCAGGGTTCAGTAGTCAGAGGTAGACCAGAGGGTCACTAGTACTAACTACATCTGTTGGTAATCAAGAGAATGAGACATTTGGTTCAGAGATCGAACTTGGGGCATCATTCATGCAAGCTATGTACTCCATACCTTTGAGTTATCTTTTTGGCCCTGAATTTATTTTTAATGATATTTTTATTTTTTAACATGAGGAATATTAAATTTTAATAAGGGAAAGAGAGAAGATAGTCATCTCTAGTTAACATTGGCAAGCATAGATGCATATTTTAATTCTTTGTGTATTTAAATCTATGCATAATCAGTGCACGGTATGAGGGAACAAAGATTATTCACTCTTAGGAAGTTTCCCATCAAATATCTAAGGAAAAATAAAAGCAATTGCATTTTCTAAAGTAAAGTTGAAAGAACATACTTGTGTGTTCAAGATTTCTATTTTGAAAACTAAAGCAAATGAAAAATAATCTAAAATAAAACTGATTGCTACAGTGAAATTGTTCTTTGGCCTTGCTATTTTGTGTATATGAAATTAATATAGTCATTTGATGCTTATAAATCATGGAAATCCAAATCAAATGGGCTCAGGAAAGTTTAACATCTATTAAAAATTGGAAGCTGGAATATACAGAATCTGCTGTAACTGTCTTATCTCTTCTCCCTGTGGATTTTCACCCTGTGGTCTATGAGAGAGACAGTCTTAAAATACCCAAAAACTAGAGCTCTACTACAGAGCGAAAAATCCAGAGATATTTTGCGATGCTTCCATTTTTAGGTCAGCAGTTCAGCCTAGTGTCAGTCATCTGTACCCAGATGTTCCACTTCCTATAATTGATCCGACTGTCAGTTACCTAGATCCAGGGGGTCAAGTTTCTGTAACTGACCTTACTTGGGATTGTTTGGCATTACCTCTCTGGTAGAAAAAGGAAAAAAAAATTTGATATAGTTTTAATATATGTTGATATATATTAAATATATTTTAATATATATTGATATATATTATGAAAGTTATAAATGAACTTCATGTCCTCTTTAAGCCTAACATTTTATTTATTTATAGATGTTTTTATAGTCCTATTATAAACACTGTCTCAGTTCTCCCTGTTGACAAAGATGTGAAGAATGTGAGGGTAGACTTCTGGAAAGTTGAAAAACAAAACACCATGCTGATGTCTCTAAACCTCTCATAGTTTTGAAAATAGATGCATGTTATTTGTTGAGTATAATTCTAATAAAAATTTTAAAAAATGTCAAGTGCTGGAGAGAAAATTAAGAGGCTAAGGCCCTTCCCTAAATCCTGCCCACTTAGTTCAAATCCCAGGCACCACACATGTCCCTAAACACAGTGACAGGATTAGTCCCTGAATACTGCTGAGTATGGCACAAACTCCCCAGTAATTTGTGACCACAGAGATAGTATAGGGTGTGAAATGTTACTGGATATGGTCCCCCAAGCGCCTCTATTAGTGACCCCTCTGCATAAAGCCAAGAGGAAGTCCTGAGCACTGTATAGATCAAAAATGAAAGTTCAAACCATCTAGTTAATATCTTATAACTGCATTGGAAGTGACAGATAGAAATTCATGGATGTTTGAAATTTAGAACTCATTTATAAGTAACAAAATTTCAGAATTATTACTAAGTTTCTTAGGGTTGGAGCGATAGTACAGCTGAAGGGCTTTTGCCTTGCACGCCGCCAGCCCGGCCAAGCCAGGTTCAATTCCTCTGCTCCTCTTGGAGAGCCCAGCAAGCTACCAAGAGTATCTCTCCCTGGTACAGCAAAGCCTGGCAAGCTACTTGTGATGTATCCAATATGCCAAACACAGTAACAAAAAGTCTCAAAATGGATATTTTACTCAGCCTGCTCAAGCAAATTGATGAACAATGGCAGGACAGTACTAAGTTTCCCAATTAAACATTTATTAATTTTTCAAGCACAACTGGATAACCTTTGCTTAGATCAAATGGAGACAATCTGGTCAACTTTTTTAACAGAGACTACAGATTACATTTTAAAATGATTGAATAGGAAACATTAGTTAGAAGACAGTTTTTATACTTAGCTTTTGTCTTCTATAAAGCAAAAGTTTAGTTTATTAGACAAGGTTAAAACTGTATCATATAATAGATTTCCACTCACTGTACTATGCTCAAATCATTTTCCACCATTAGTGATTAGTAAAACATTACTAATTGACTGTACTTTTATCATGTATGCATACTATTTACAATACATATCAAAATCATTCTATTTAATAAAAATCTATCACTTATCAATGAGAATATGGATATAATTCTTACTAACTTTCCCACTTATAGACTGTATACTCAGCTGCATTATTTAAAGGATGAATGCTACATCATGTGGGAATCATCTTAGCTTCTCAGTGGACCAAATGTGAGTCAGCAATTGTGATTGTCCTTCGCTGTTGCATCTTGACTCTTACATCCGATCTACTGCTTTGAATTTTACAGAATCCTTTATAATAATTTGTGCTTTTTGAATTTTAAATTCATTTTTAATATGGTAAGAAAAGAAAGCTGTTATCTCCATTTTGCAGTTGAGCAACCAGAGAAACAAAGTTGAAAGTATTGGATATCAAGAATACTTTTGGAAAGTTTATTAAAAGACATCTGAGCTGGGTCTGCTGCAGTCATCCTCTGACTCAATCTTTGTGACCTTGTATGTCCTTACAAGCAGACAACGGGATGAAAAAGGAATTTAAGGAGACTCGCTGAGAATAAGGAAGAGACAGGTTTTAAATTAGGTGTGATGTTTTAAGTAAAAATTAAACTAAATTTAGATTCACCCTAAATATACTTCAGGATCAGGGAGTACCGCAATGATTAGTGAACAAAATAAAACTATTTAATAATTATACACCAGTGAAATTTAGACTTTTAATGAAACTGTTATGATTTTAAAGATGTGGATGCTCCCTAGATGTGACTGCAGGCCCTGGAGTTGCTCTTGGTAACAGTTGGCTAAGTTTTAGTGTTTAAACTTTTACTCATTCTGCTTAATCCATTCTTAGTCTTTCCTTTTGCTTAAAAAATAAGGCAATAATGATCTAATAGTAAAGAAAGCAAGAGGATCTCAAGAGAATGCTTGGGTGATTGCTACTCATTTTGTATCTCTACTCAATATTCTAATTACTTCATTATTATTTACGTAACATTTGGTATGTTTGAGATACAGTAAGGTCTGTGGTTTCAATGGGGTTTCTGCAACAAACTAATTTCTATCTATGCCATTGGTGATGAAAGTTGGCGGAATGTAGAAATGGGGACACTCTGGATGGTATGGTGGAATATTGTTTGCATGAACCCTTTCATTTACAGTATTGTAAACATAGTGTCTAAAATTTTAAAAGACAACATTTTTAAAAGGATTATATTTCAATTTGGAAATAAATATGGTAAATCAGATTTGTCAAAAATGTAGGGATACATGTTTGAAGAAAATGAAAATTATTCCTTTCCTTTCATCAGTAAATTTACTCTCTTACAGTTCTGTATGTCAGGAATTAAAACCAACGTGTCAGCAGGGCTGTGCTATTTCTGGAGGTTTCAAGGGGATTAGTGGCTTTTTTGTCTTTCTCAACTTCTAGAAATTTCAAGCCCACGTTCTTTGGCCCACGACAGAGACAGAGTCACATCACTGTGACTCATGCTAATCTGTTCCCCTTATCATCAAATGTCCCAGCGTGAATTTTTTTATTTGAAATATATTTTTGAGAGAGACTTAAACTCATTTTTATTTTAAAATATTTTCAAGATTTCCTACAGTCAAAGGATACATTCCAATTTTATAGTTTTTTATTTTTTACCATTTTTTTAATTGAATCACTGTGACATACATTTACAAAGTTATTTATGATTGGATTTCAGTTGTATAATGTTCCAACACCCGTCCCTTCACCAGTGTACTTTTCCCACCACCAATGGTGCCAGTTTCAGATTGTGTAATATTTACCTTTTACCACCAGAGATTTTGAATTTCTTGCTTCCCCCATACAGGACCACTGTGATTAAGTTCAGATAGCACTGCACTTTAGCACTGTCCTCCCGTTGTTCATCAATTTGCTTGAGCGGGCCCAGTACTCTCTCCATTGTGAGACTTGTTGTTACTGTGTTTGGCATATTGAATACATCACGAGTAGCTTGCCAGGCTCTGCCGTGCAGGTGAGATACTCTCGGTACCTTGCCAGGCTCTCCAAGAGGGGCAGAGGAATCGAACTCAGGTCAACCACGTCGGCTGTGTACAAGGAAAATGCCCTACAACTCAGGATAATTTACTATCAAAAAATGTTTATTTCCATTTGCAATGCTTCTTTGGCCAGTAATATATCCCGTGGATCTTGAGACAGAGTCAGGCACATTTTGGCCAGAGGTCACTGTTCAGCCATGGTTCAATCAACTGAGTGAAGCTACATCAATAGATGATCTAGAAATGGTGGGACCCAATCACGAATGTGTGTTTATACTCTTCGATTATTTGCCCTGGAAAGACTTCAAAAGAATAATATACTTATGAAAAATTTCAGTAGTTTGTATCTCTGAGGTCACTGGTTAACAACGACTCATATGTAGGAAACAGTATGTCCAGTTATTCATATGGCAAGTACTGAGAATTTTTTAAAAAATCATTCAGCATAAATTATAAATTTATGATTGGGTTTTGGACATGCAATATTTCACCACCAATCCTTTCACCTCGGTGCCCTTCCCTCCGCCAGTGCTCCACCCCACCACCTTTGCCTCTCACCCAGCAGTCCGCCCCTCAGAAAGGCACTGTTTTAGAACTCTGAGAACAGTGGCTTATGGTGCTAGTGCTGATAGGGTTCCATGTGTAACACTTTACTAGCACTCTGCTCATTCTTCTCCCAATTGAACGTTTTCCTCCATTTTGGTTATAGCACTTTCCTTGCCCTATGCCCCAACACCCCAAAGTGGCATGTTCCCTACTGAAGACCATTTCTGATGTTCTTTGTTTCTGTTGCCTTTGGGCACTTTTCATTTCATTATTAAGTTACTTTATAGCCCACATAGAAGAAAGATCATAGAGTTAGTTTTTAAACCATATTCCAGAAGACAAAATGTAGTCGGTACACTTACTTTTTCTAAAACAGCGGGATGTCCAATACCATGCTATTTTTCTGTTTACAAACATTGCATAGTGAAATATTGGATTTCTTAATATTTAAATTTGATAGTCATTTGAAGTTTTCATTTGATAGTCAGAATTGTATTAATCGACCCAGATGATTGTGCGTGCATGTCTAAATCATAAATATGTATACATATATGTAACCAGTATATCTTCATAGTTTTTAATTTGAAGAGCAATGGTCTATTCTTCTCCACAAGTAGTGACTCTAAGAAAATTTCTTCTGAGGATATAATATTTTCTGTTGTACTCTCATGAGGTTAAAAACATGATGAATTTTTAACCTGCCTGTTTCACTTATGTTATTTTATTATTTGTGTCCTTAAAACTCTTAGATGCTGTGAGCCTGTGTTTTCACACTTCGATGTGCATGGAGAAGAAGTACATTATCAGTGGGGTAGAGACTTGCATGAGTGAGAAGCCCAGGCTGATAGCTAAGCATCACTTTCATTAGCACTAGACAGGGTATTCAAGTGCTTTTAAGGGGATTTTTTTTCTTAGACCCGAGTCCTGACTTGCTTTCTAAGTGTACTTCTGGATTAAAGACCCAATGTGGTGGGGGATCTAAGCAGAACTATTGCCTTTAACACCTCAGAACACTGGACCGTTTTAAATATCCCAGAATTTTCTGGAAGCATAAACAAGAGTCATGTTGCATTTCGCAGTATTGATTTGATCATGCTTATTTTCAGTTTTAAGCAGCATCTTGCCTTACAAGGAACAGTTTGATAGATACTTCATGATTCCATAGTAAGCAAACAAATATTTACTCTATTTGAGCATAGTTTTTCCTCAAGTGTAGGAATGAGGAAAATTCATATTCCTCAACATATGAATGAGGTTAAATTTTAAGCTAACTATAATTCCACCAAATGTCTTCTTTTTTGAGTACATACCTCTACTAAACTTTATTTCCCAGATGCCTGCTCTCATTTCCTCTCCAGTATTATCTATGTCAAACTATAGTATGTGAATTATCAACTTTCTTGGAAAGTTCAGCAAGAGTTAGTTTGTCCGAAACATCTGTCCCTCAACAAAACTTCTCTGCTTTAACATATCTACAGCATCCCTCATATTTTTTCTAGGGATGTATGCTAGACCTAGTGGTACTTACTCTTAGCTAGACTCTGCTCAGGGATTACTCCTGGCTCAGTGCTCAGGAATCACTCCCAGAATGGTATCATGTACCACAGTGGGGCTTGAATACTGGCTAGCCAGGTACAATATAAGTGTCCTACCATCTGTTATACGATTTTTTCATCTGTCTCCACATTGCGGTTATAAAGACTCCAGTGGTTTTTGTTTTCAATGAGTACAAACTTGTGTTCTACCATTATCTAGCCATTGCCTACTTTTTATTTCATTTTTGGGGGCTGTAGCATGAGGGTAGGGGTGGAGAGGTCAGACCTGGATTGTTCCAGACATATTTATGGCTCAGTGCTCCAGGGACCATAGGTGGTACTGGAGACTGAACAAATGTCAGTAGCATGGAATGCATGCACCTCACCTACTGTACAATCTCTCTGACCCTCTCCTCCATTTCATCCTTAATGATACTCTCTTTTCTCTTCCCTATGACTCAGGCAGGGAGTTTTACCTTGAGTTTCCCAAGTATGCAGTGTTCTCTGCCTCCTAAATTTACACCGCCATTTCTTCTTGTAGATAGTTCATTCCCATTCTAGATAAGTGTATTTTCTTCTTAACCTTCAATTTGTGTCATTCCTAAACTTCAACTTAGGAAGTGCATTCAGAGATCTTTCTCTTCCTAGAGATTTTGTCTAAGTGGTTTCTCCTTGTTATCTCTCTCTATATTCAAACATGGCACTAAAAAGAATTATGTGTGCACAGATTAGTGTGTACAAAGTCAGGGATACTATGTGCTATCACCTGGTTCTCTGAAAGGGTTGATAGGAAAATTCCCAGTTTCATTCAGATAATAGTATTGATGTAGAGTACACTGACGTCAGTATGTCTAAACTTGGAGGTTTATTTAATCCTTAAATGGACTTGAGTTAGAAAATAAGTATTTGTGTGTGTGTGTGTGTGTGTGTGTGTGTGTGTGTGTGTGTGTGTGTGTAGGCTGGAGTGAGTAGGGCATTTGCCTTGCACATGGCTGACCCAGATTCGATTCCTCCACCCCTCTCAGAGAGCCCGGCAAGCTCTGATACTGAGAGTATCTCGCCCACACGGCAAAGCCTGGCAAGCTACCTGTGACATATTCAATATGCCATAAACAGTAGCAACAAGTTTCACAATTTGTTGTGAGACGTTACTGGTGCCTGCTCGAGCAAATCGATGAACAGTGGGAGGACAGTGCTATACAGCTTAGAAATGGGAAAACAGACTGAGGTGACCAAAGAGATTAGGGAGCTCTATATGTGTACCTTCTCACGGTTGAACCTCACAGAAAATAAGAGAGAACCTGAATAAGTTCCTTCTCATCTTATGCAGTTCCATGAGATGACCTTCAGGTCAGGCATAGTTCACTTGATCTGCTTTGCTTGGAAATTAACCCTTGACTCCCTGAATCTAATGATAGTGTGGAACTTGGAGTGTAGTTTTGTTCTCTGAGGTCTAGAAAAACATGGGGAAGTGCATCCACCCAAACAACCAAAGAACCGGGTTCTTTGTCTTTCCAACAAAATAATAATAATAATAATTATTATTATTCAAGGATGAGACAGCAAAGAGAATATGAGCGAGATCATCATGGAGATGCCATTAAAGAGAAAGTATACACCTAGTACATGGGGAAAATTCCTCTCAAGGGAGAGTTGCTGAGTGTTGTAGCAAGTGCTTTCAGAGTGTGAAACTGCCGAGGAGGAATCTGGGTACGATGTTGGATCATATCTCTCAGCATGTGTCAGTAGCGAACTAGAACCGGTTTCCAAAGCCTCTGTCAAAAGTTGGTACCCACAGACTATCTGAATTAGCCTCAAGACTCCTTTACTCTTCTAAAGACATCTGAAATATATTTAAATTTTTTTGACAAGTTATTGAACAACTTCCTCTCCTGCAACATTTGCAAACATTTATTTGGATGAGTTGGTGAATAAACAAAACGTTGGCCTCTCACCCTTTATCCTTACACCCCAGTTGTCCCCCTTTTAAGCTGTGTAATTTTTGAATTACAAATAGAAAGGCAATAGGGGACTAGAGGATAGTTTATTACTTAAAAGTTCTTCCTCCAACTACATATGCAACCATCATTTTCCCCTGTTTATTTAAATATTTTTATTAAACTTTTGGTGAATGCTACTTAAATGACTGAAGAGCGGGCATTTGAGTACAAGATTTCTTTTATATATCTGTAAAAAACATAATTTTGAAAGAAAATACTTTATAAAATTATCCTTGATTTATAAATTTGTGAAATTCCAAAAGATTAGTTCTATTCATCTATGTGCATAGTAGACCGAGGCGGGGAGACCTTTCCCAAATTTGAGATAATAATGAAACATAGTAAGGGACAAAGTTATCAGAACTAATCATTTTGTCTAGAAAACTAGGATTACATTTGTGGAGGGAGGGGTTTTAGGGACAGTGGTGTAGGGAAGGTAGTGATGGACATACTAAGTGTAGTATTCACATGATATTTACATGAGAAGGTTGATTGACAGTATTGTACATAATAGTATCTTAATAAAAATTATTTTAAAAAATATCATGTAGCCATATCAAGCAAATATATGTTATGCACACATTATGGACTAAACACCCATAGAAAGGGAAAATTTAGGTGCTTATATTTCTGTTTAGCTTTTGAACAAGGCTGTAGATGAAACTTGGCAAAATGGATCAGAACATTTAGGTAATTGTGAATTATGTGGGTTTTTAAAACTTCTTTATTGGCACAGAAATGAGGCATCTCTCCAACCTAATTTAAGTACCATAATAAAGTAAAGAGGAAAAGAAAATAGCCTATATAAAGGTGTGATTAACAGTAATTAGAAGCACTGACATTGGTTTTGCAGCTACCTGCTTTTTGAGAAAACAGTTAAAATTTAGAGAGAGATTTGGCATGGATTTGTGTTATAAAAAATTAGCTGTAGATAGTTGTTGTTATTTATAACAGATAACCTTAATATACTCCTGGATCTTTTCCCTGGGAATTTCTGATCTCTTGTTTCTTTCAAGTCCTTCAGGCAAAAATCAAGTACTTGGGGCTGGAGAGATAATCCAGCAGGTTAGGTTCTTGCCTTTCATGCTGCTGACCAGGATTGGATTCCTGTCACTCTGTATTCCCGCAACTGACCTCACCCCTGCCTAAGGCTTGCCAGGACTTATCTCTGAGTACAGAGCCAGGAGTATACCCTAAACATTGCTGGATGTGACACAAAAGAAAAAAAAAAGAAAGAAATCATGTATTTGCATTTCTGTGTTGTATTTGGTTTCTGTGATCTATATTATTACCCAGGAGTCAAAGAAATTTTAAAAAAGACACAAAACTCTCACTTATTAAAATATAGTCTTGTGCAGAATAGCTACTCCTGTCATGTCTTTGGGATGCCGTTGGAGACCTATCTTGCATGGACAATATCTATCTGTGACCGTCTTGTAATTAACCTAAAGAGGAAATTCATCACAGTTCTGAAATAGGATTAAAGTGGTTAGATTTCACATGTAACCATTGAATGAATCCTGGAGTTAGATACAATTTTGATGCTCAATTAATGTTTTTTAATTGCTTTGGAGACAAGGAGTTGGATTTTCTATTATTATCCTGAATCCTCTTATATAAATTTATTACCATATATATCACCCAAGACTTCAAACTTGCTCAACACAAGAGAAGATTAGTATAGCATGCATAAGGGATTCAAAACTTCCTTAAAGATGAAGGGCTGTGACCGATAGGAGACCAGATCGTTCTCATGACTTGCAAAGAGATTGATGCCAATAAGAAAAAAAATATATATATATATACACATATATATGTATATTCCTGTGGAACAGTGAAAGTTTTGTTTATATTTGTTAAAATATTTTTACATTTTAAAAATCAAAAAGATCATAAGACAGAAAAAAGTAGGACAGATTTTATAATGTTTATTATAGTTTTGATTTAAAGTTTAAAGAAAAGTGAAGTAGATCGAAGTGGCTGACCAAGGTAGATTTTATTAAATTGTTCCTGAATTACAATAAAACGTAAGTAAAAGAAAATTTAAAAGAGGTAATCTCATTCAATGATAGGCACAGAATCTCTCCTTCCCCAGGTTACCAAGTGTAAAAAATATCTTATTTAATATTATTTTCTTCCAATTTTCCACGATGTAAAAGGTTAGTTCTCAGAAAGTCAAGCAGCAATGCAGAAAATTGCTCTGTTTGAATGATTGTTTTTTAGCTTTCAAAGTCATCTGTAGTTCACCATTAGAGGAATACATAATGTAAGGCTATAGAAAATTCATTTTTATTCTTGTGTAGAGTGACATGGTGTTTTGTTAAAGAGGCCAATGAATTTCTAGCTAAAAATAAGAAACGTTAATATTTCAAAATAAGGCACTTAGAAATATTTAAGAATCAGTTTTGTAGCTTTCAATTTTTTCTTGTTGACAGATGTTTTGCCATTTCATAACAGGGTTGTTAGATCTGCAGGAATTTAGGGAGGTTTTCAGTTAAAAACTATTATAGATTATTAACAGTATTTATACCTTATCACAATGATAGGAGGAACCTGTTAAGAAGGAAAGAGACATCAGTTAAAGTTATTTTGTAGAGACCTTTCATCTACCCAGTAATGGAAAATTGAAAAAAAAAAAAAAGGGAAAAGCTTACTTTATAATTATGTTTTCCATTGGCTTCACCAAGGGTGAAGTTCTGGTTCTGGTTCAACCCAGGGGAACAGTTCAGGGGTAAATTTGAACAGGAAATCCAGTTTGTTGGGAAATACAAGTAACCAGACCAGAACAGGAGTCCTCAGCACTGGAGGTGCACAGCCTTTGAAATCATTCTTGGGAGGTAGAGTTTTCTTTTCTGGTGTCTTTCTCCTTTGATTGATAGATATCAAAGGTAGTTATGCCAGCTTTAGGTCCTGGCATACCAATGTGAATTTATCAGCCCTGTGCTCTTAGTTTCCTTCATGCCTCCTAATCTGGACTGGTGTCCCCTAGAGGCGTTACAAGTGTGGGTGTCTGAGGGTTGGGTTGTGTTGGGCTCTAGGGACCTGCCTTCAAGTCCAGTCTCATTTTCAATAATATTAAAAGTAGAGGAAGATAGCATAATTGAGAAACATAAAATTAGTGCTATTTATAATGTTAAGAGCAGGTTCAATACAAGGTCAGCTTGGGTGTCTGCATTTAAAGAAATTTCCTTATCTCTGCAAAAGTTGTGATATTCAGGGACCAGCCATAGTATAAAACTTAAGATACTCGTCTTGTACTTGGTTATTCCTAGTACATCTCTAGCACCACTATGCATCCCAACAGGAGTGATCCCTGAGCACAGAGCCTGGAGTAAGCCCTAAGAACAATCAAGTGCCATCCCCCACCACCACCAAAAACAAACAAAGAAACCACATAAATAAAAACTAAAAATGGCTATGTGAACTATTTGTAGGATTCTGAGAGATCACTGCAAAGGCTATTAAAATAGCCCAAGTGAGAAACGATGGTGGTTTAGAACCCATGGCCATAGGAGTCTTAACTGAAAGGGCTTCCTGGTAGCTGAGCTTGTGATATGGAAGAAAGAATGAAGAAAGAAATTGATACCGTGAATATTTTGACTTACATAACTGCAGTGTTGGCGGTGTCATCAGGAGGCACTGTTTTCTTTTCTGCAACTGTTTTTGAATCTGGGAAGACACAAGCAGCACATGATGAGAGATGTAACTAAGACTGACCTTTTATTTTCTGAGTATAGCGGGGCAAGAGAGGTGTTAAGGTGTCCGGTGAATATATAAAATTGTTCTCATGAAGTGCAAAACTATTTCATCTTGATAAATAAAAAGGTGAGGATGTGAGGGGAATGAGGGCTTGTATGAGAGAGTGGGGATCACATCATAAAAAAGGAAAGTGAAGAAATTGGGAGAGGCGGTTATTGGGAAAATATTTGAAATAACAGACAATTACAAGTTGGCACATTGGACAGCAGTAAACTGCAATTTTCCAAGAAGGAAATAAAAGAAAATGTGGTAGGGTCTTCTTGGGGGGACAAATGGAAGGAAATGATCTGAAAGTGGCAAATAATCTATTGTTTTAAAGGCTTCGGAAGAAAAAAAGAAGGACCTTGATATGGCTATGAGAGAAGTGTTATCTCCAGGGCCAAACAGCATTTTGTTAAAGAAAAAGAAAAAAAAACAGAAGCCAACTATTCTGTGCGGGTAAAGAATGTTGCTTCTAATTGAACGTGACTTACAAAACCCGGTGCTTTCAGGACTGAAGAGTGTTTGGGGTCATGGAGTTAAGAAATGGATGAAATTAAACCCTGGATAAACAAGATTTGTTGGGATTGAGGAATGAATAGGATTCACGATATTTTTTTTGCAGTAGCAAAGCATTATATTACATAAGTTTCAGGCACGCATCACTGCAAACTAGCATGTATTTCTAACACATTAATTGTGATTCTGAAAGTGCAGTTCTGTGTTTTGCCATGCGATTCCCTGTTGCACTGATCTCCCCACTCCAGTTCTTGTCTTCTGGTGAACATTAGTTTGCTTTAGGGAACAGTTTATTTTTCGCGTATTTTATTTATTCAATTTGATTGTCACCGACGGACCTGAGTGTTAGCACAACAGGTAGGGTGCTTGCCTTGCATACAGTTGACCAAGTTCCTGGCACCCCACGTTCCCAGCACACTATATGATCTCTCAGCCCTGCTGGGAGTGATCCCTGTCCACAGAACCAGGATAATCCTTGTTTACCACTAGATGTGGCCCCAAAACAAACAATAAATCTGAATACCACCTATGAATCAAATGATCTTTGCCTTTTTGTCTTATTTCACCGAGTATAATACTCGCTAGATCCATCTATTTGTTACAAATGTCTGGATTTCTCTTTGAGAGAGACCTTGTTGGTGCTCAGGGCTTACTCATCGCTCTGTTCTTAGTAATCACTACTGGAAGTGCTTGGGGACCACACAGAATGCCAGGGATCAAACCTGGGTTGACCGCATGTAAGGTCATCACCCTACCCACAGTACTATTGCTCTGGCCCCTCATTTTATTTTTCTCTCTCTACTGCTGTGCTATAGTAAGTGGTCACAAGGTCAACCTAAAGTCAACCTGTAGCAAACTGTATATATATATATATATATATATATATATATATATATATACACACACACACACACACACACACACACGCACACACACAGTAACAGCAAAGTCTCACGATGGAGATGTTACGGGGCCTGCTCGAGAAAATTGATGAACAACAGGAGGATATATATATATATATTTCTTTAAATGAGTACTTAATTTAGTTTTGCTTTTTGGGTCATACTGGGAATACACAGGGGTTACTCCTAGCTCATGCACTCAGGAATTACTCCTGGCAATGCCTGGGGAACCATATAGGATGCTGGGAATTGAACCCAGGTCAGCTGCTGTGCTATTGCTCCAGCCCCATAAGTAGTTTTTTAAAAAAAATTTGCATATAATGCCCCAATGTGAAATACATATGCTATGAAATATCTATTTTTTAAATTTTGAGGACTCTTCATACTGCTTTCCATAATGGCTACACCAAATTATATTCCTTCCAAGGACTCACTGGTCTCCATAGTATCCCCAACTTTTTGTCTCCAACTTCCTGTCTCTTGGGCTAAAAGTGATTATCACAGGTATGAAGTACTCTTTAATTTTTGTTTTGATTTTCAGTTCTCTAATAATAAGAGATGATGAATATTCTTTCATGTGCCCATTAGCTATCTGACAGTCTTCTTTGGAGAACTATCCATATCCTTTGCACATATTTGAATCAGGTTTTCTTTTTTTCTTGAGGTTTATGAGTTCATTGTTGATTTTGGATATTAAACTCTTGTCAGACACAAGATATACGAGTGTATGCTCTCATTTGGTAGGATTTATTTTTGTTTTAATGCAAGTTCATTTCTCTGTGCAGAAAGTTTGAAGTAATACCATTTATTTATGTTTGACTTTTGTTTCCCTTGCCATTGGAATTGAATACCCAAACACATTTCTAAGGCTGATGTCAACCTATTGCTTATGGGCTTCTTGAATGACTAATGTGCAAACAATCTTTTCTTTACTTGCTTTTGTGGTTGCTGAGATCAAATCATGTTGCCATCAAATCTCACTTGTCACTGAATTGCGCGAAATGAAGACAGCTGGTATTCTAAAATAAAAGGAATAAAGATATCAGTCCTGCTTTTGTGCAAAAACAAAGCTCAGAAGCTGAGTCCCAGGCTAGAAGTCAGGTTAATTGTACATTGAAAAATTTGTGAGACTAATATAGAGTGTTATCACAGCACCAAGAGTACTTGTTATAGCAGTGATTCTTTAATATCTCTGAACATAAAAACATCTGGAAGCTTAACAAAATTCTGATGCTCATATCACACCTCTCACCATCATTTTCTTTTCTTTTTTAGTTCCTTACGTTTTCACCAGAGGATAAGTTTAAGATCCAGTGTTCCTCCAGTTCTCTTGATTCTGTGATATTCAAATCATTTGAGTATCTGTCCTGTCATTGCGGATTTTCTCTTCTTTAGTTGTTATCTGTTCAAATTGTGACAGAGTCTCATTACTCAATAATGTAGTTTGTTATATATATAGTTATAGGACATCATATTCATCAATTACATGAATTTTGATGTCTGGAATATTTATAATGCCACTTTGTATTTACTTGCCTATTTTTATTGCATTTTACTGCCTTATTCAAACTCACTGTTAGGCAACATAGATATTGAACCAAAGAATGTGTATAGATAGAAGACATTTTTATTTTACAATTTTTTTAACTTTCAAACTCTAAAAAATATGTGGATTGAAAAGTAAAATCAATGATATGTGTTTGTGTTTTGCATTTCACTTATGTCAGAATATTTGAATTTATTTTAGCAATTAGTTTCCTTGAAGATTTAATATAGTTTTTCTATCAAAGTCATGCATTAATCAATGCAATAATGCACATCCTCTTTATTCTTTCAAAGCTAAAATCGATAGGAAAAAGTAACAGAAACAGAATCATTGAGGAAAGATGGTCAAATAGATATTTTTTTCTGTCAAGAATAATGTACTTTTTAAATTCATCAACATGAAATTTACAAAGTTACTTGTGGCTGTGTTTCAGGCATAAAATGTGTTAACACTGATTCCTTCATCAGGGTCCATTTCCTTCCCCCAATGCCAACCCCTCATTTGCTTCTCATCTGCTAATTATTTATTTTATTTTTTTTTCCTCCCATTGTTCATCAATTTGCTCGAGCGGGCCCAGTAACGTCTCCATTGGAGACTTTGTTGTTACTGTGTTTGGCATATCGAATACCTCATGGGTAGCTTGCCAGGCTCTGCCGTGTGGGCGAGATACTCTCCGTAGCTTGCCGGGCTCTCCGAGAGGGGCGGAGGAATCGAACTCCGGTTGGCCATGTTGGCTGCGTGCAAGGCAAACGCCCTACCGCTGTGCTATGCTTCTTTATATATAAAGCTCTTCTATTGGCATGTTTCTTACTGAAGACCAGTTCTCATGTTCTTTTGATGCATTGCATTTGAGTGTTTGTTATTCAATTATATATGTGTGTGTGTGTGTGTGTGTGCGCATGCATGCGTGCGTGTCTGTATATAGCATGTGAGAATGATCATTCTGTGTCTTTCTCCTTCTGACTAACTTCACTCAGCGTTATATTTTCCAAGTCCCTCTGTATAGCAACAGTTTTCATGACTTTGTCTTTTTTATGTCTGAATAATATCTCACTGTGTGAATATACCATACTTTCTTAATACAGTCATCTATTCTTCTATATTTGGGTTTCCAGATATTTATTACTGTAAATTGTACTACAAGTAGTATAGATGTGCAAGTGCCTTTTCTCCATTTCATTTCTGGATGCACAGGGTATATTCCTAGAAGAGGAGTTGCTGGATTAAATGGTGCTTCAATTATTAGATATTTTAGGAATGTCAATATTGTGTTTCAGAAATGGTGGAAAAATTAGTATTCCTACCAGTAGTGAATGAGAAACCCTTTCTCTCTGCATCCATTCCAGCACTGTTTTTTTTCTTTTGCTTTTTCTTTTGATTAGTTCTGGTCTCTGGGCTGGAGCGATAGCACAGCAGTAGGGCATTTGCCTTGCACGCAGCCAACATGGCCAACCCGAATTTGATTCCTCCGCCCCTCTCAGAGAGCCCGGCAAGATACTGAGAGTATCTCACCTGCATGGCAGAGAGCATGGCAAGCTACCCGTGATGTATTCGATATGCCAAACACAGTAACAACAAAGTCTCCAATGGAGACGTTACTGGGCCCGCTTGAACAAATCGCTGAACAACGGGAGGACAGTGACAGTGACAGTTCTGGTCTCTGGTTTAAGATGACATCTCATTATTTTGATTTGCATCTCCCTGATGATACAAAGCATTTTTGCATGTGGCTTTTGACCATTTGTATTTATTCTTTGAAGAACTTCCTGTTCATCTGTACTCACCATTTTTTGATGGGGTAGGATTTGTTTTTCTTATAAAGTTCTACCAGTGCTTTATATATTTGATATTAACCCCTTATTGGATGAGTATTGGGTATATACTTTCTACCACTCCACTGGCTGTCTTTGTTTTGTAGTCATTGTTTCCTTCCAAGTGCAGAAGCTTCTTAATCGAATGCAGTCCCATTTGTTTATCTTTGCTTCCCCTTGCTTAGTCAATGGTGTTTGTACTGTAACGCAATTAACTGAATTTGTGAAGATATCTCTAAAGCTTACACAAGACAAAGTTCCCTTATACCTCCCCATCCACCCCCATGCCTTTAGCCTCAACAGTATTTAGGGGTTCCTCTCAGTCCTGAGTTTAGGGATTGCTCATAGTGGAGTTTGGAGAACCATGCCGTGCTGGGGATCCAACACTGGCTTCCTTGCAAAGCATTCTTTGTGAGTATCATTTTATTGCAGTATCTCCTGGCTCAGCTCACTTGTTTTGTTTTGTTTTGTTTTGTTTTTTAATATGATAATCCTCCCCGTAGATATTTATCAATCTTATTATTCACCTTATATAAATTGTCAGTTGTTAGTATAAATAAAAAAATGAATACAATATTCTAGGGGGTTAGAGATCAGGCTTGTAGTTATCTCTTGTGGGAGTAATTATGATAAGCAGCCGATGGAAGCATAAGGGTGGTGATAGTACTCTGATAATCAGGGCATTGTTTAAGATAATGTTTACTTTGTAAAAATTAATTGAGTTATTCACTTAACCTTGTGTGATTCTCGCTGAATGGTTGATATGCTTCAATAAAAATCAATTGAAAAGCAGAAACAGGAACCAAAACAAATAAGTTATACTGTCAAGACAGTCTCTATTTAGAGACCTAATGGTAGAGTATATTACTGATTTCAAGTTGAAGAAATAATTTAAAAAAAAAACACATATTACTGATTTCAAATTGAAGAAGCTGAGGCTTCTACAGAGGGAGACCACAGGATATCTGTTTGCTCATTGGCTTTATCCTTTATCAAAAGCAAGACTTGATTATATTCTTGTGCTTAGAAGTAGTTTTGTTATTTGGAGCAAAGTCATAATACATGTTAGAGTTCTACCCACCCACAGAAACACCAAGTCAGGGCCAATACCTTTAGTGATCTTCATAATTCACAGAGATGTTTCTTGGTCCTAGAGAACAATCTTCCTGGGTCATAAAATCAGCAATTGGCTTTGAAAAAGATTTACATCTCGAAGAGCAGAGAAAGAACTGAATAGATGGTAAATTTTCAAGAAGAAATGCTGCTAAAACGTAGATTAAGGTGTTAGAGATCATTTACCTTTTGGTTTGGTTAGATATGGTTTGCTTCATGGTTGCACTCAGGGCTTACTCCTGAATCTGTGTTCTGGGGTTACTCCAGGTAGACTCTAGGGGTGCCCAGGAATGAACCCTGCAAGGAAAGCTCCTATCCATTGTACTATATCACAGTCTCCTCTCTCTCTCCCCCTATGTGTCTGCCTGAAGTTAGGTAAGGCTGGAAAAGAGGAAGTCAAAGCTATTAGTCTCCTATTTAGTTTTTGCTTTTAGGAAGAATTGCTTGGAGAATACAAGAAAACTTCAGAAACATTTGATTTACATGGAAAAAATTTTAGCAGACTTATATGTTCTCATTAGGAGATTATGAGACTTTTCTCTTGTAGTCTTGTGTATAAAAGTGTGTGTGTGTGTGTGTGTGTGTGTGCGCGTGTGCGTGCATGCATGCGTGTGTGTGTGTGTGTGTGTGTTGTGTAGGGGGAGAGGGGAGGGCAACCTCTCAAGCAGTGCTCAGGAGCCCAGGGAACCTTCTGGCAATTCTCAGCCAAATGGAGGGTGGTGCGGTGCTTGAGTACAACAGCCCAGGATGCTCTGCTACTCCATGTCTGTGAGCTGTTACCATCAAAGCTATCTCTACAGTGCTGTGCCTGGTAATTGCAGGATTGTGCCTGGTAATGCTCAGGATTCTGATGCAGGACTTGACTGCATTAACTCCTGTCCTGTCTTTCCTGCCCCTCTGTTTTCCTTTGTGTGTGTGTGCACATACACACCATGATTGTTAAAAGACACTTTCCAGTTTTTCTATTTATTTTGACGAATTTGCAAGTGAAAAATGAAATCTAAAACTTTCAATTACCGATGAAATTAAAGTTGTAATCCAAATGTCAGTTCTCTCTTTTTTTAATTTCCTTTGTGAGGAATTTCCATTTACATGTGGGTTTTGAAAAGAAATGTGTTCTTTTGTGTTTATATTGTTTTTAAAGGAAAATTGCAAAGCTATCCTTAATGTTTCATAAATGAGATAAATGTCAGCACCATGTAACAAGATCTAACCACTCATGCAAATATTTACTTTTTCTGTATACATTTCAAATCTCAGTCTCCAATAGATATTTTTTAAGTTATGAATAAGAAAAAATACAGTATGAGACTATTTCTACTTTGAGGATATTTTCTTCATTTAGACTTCAGGTAAAAGGACTTGCTGTTAGCTTTAGCCAAATATTAGACACTGACATTTCTGTTGTACAGACAATTACTGCTTTTTTGAGGGAGAGAAGGAGATGATAAAACTTGGACTAAGAAAATACAAACTTTCCTGTTTCTCCCAAGCACAGCCACTCACTCTAAACTCAGTATAGCAAAAATGTATTTTATTGGCTTCCACTTGTTATGTTGAAACCCTCAGTTATAGATATGCCCATTGCCACCTTTTGTTTACATGCATTCATCTTTTCCAACAGTCTCCACGTTTGCATGTTTGCTAAATTTTGAAAGTTTCATTTTTTTTTCTAAAGAAAAACCTTGAATCATTGGAGAAAATTTAGTAAGTCCTTATGTCTTTTGTACTTTCTTGAAAAGTAGGACTTTGGGCAAAATACTGATATCCATTTATTCAGTCGGCTGGGTTTATTTTTTCTCATCAACTTCATCATCCAATAAAAAGATCTGCTTCAAGAACCTTCTATAGGACATTGAAATGTAATTCTCCTTTGATATTTTCTGGATATTTTACCTTTCTGATGTTACTTTTATTCCCCTCTCTTCTTGCAAATAATGAATTGATTGCTGTTCTCTAATGGACAGTATTCTTTAAGATTGAAATTCTAAAATGAAATCCTAAAAGTTAACATAGGGAAAACATTCATAAAAGTATGTACTTTTATTTTTAGTTGTTTTTTGACAGTTTGTGTTTTATGAGCAAAACTGGTGGAGCCCGGGAAGGAATACTTCAGTCTTGCTTTTGAGGATTGCTCTTGAATGTCTCCTGTGTTGAAGATCAAAACTGATCATTCTGCTTGAAAACCATGTCTACTTAACTGCTTCCTTAGATCAGAAGTCACTGTCACTGTCTCCCATTGTTCATTGGATTTGCCTGAGCGGGAACCAGTAGCATCTCCATTGTGAGACTTTTTGTTTGGCACATCGAATACGTCAGAGATAGCTTGCCAGGCTCTGCTGTGTGGGCAGGATACTCTTGGTAGCTTGCCAGGCTCTCCGAGAGGGGTGGAGAAATTGAACTCGGATCAGCTGCGTGCAAGGCAAACGCCCTGCCCTCTGTACTATCACTCTGGCCCAGACAAGAAGTATATCATTTTAATGTGGTGTATTTAAATAGACTTCAACAAAGATAAAAACAACATAGGTAAAATTTAAGAAGGGAAAAAGAGGAAATAGGTGTATTAAATGCAGTATAACTGCTGACACTCATTTTAATCTAATTTAAAGACTCCGAAAAATCTCAAAATTTAACCATGAGCCAGGAATATAATAGGCAGTAAGTAACAGTTTGCTGAATAAAAATGTATAGAAATTTTTAGCATAAAGGATATTTGAGCTGGTTTTATGCTTATATACAGCAAATGAGCATCTTTTAACTATAAATTTCTTTTATAGCATATTTTTCACATTTTATGAATATAATATTAGTTACCATTCTATGATAATATTAGTTATAAAAATTGATGTTAAATCATTATTAAAGGACTAAAGGCAACATTTTATTTACTAACAATAACAAAATTATTATAGAGCAGGAATAATTAAATCTATTGTATATTATGTGATTTTATATTAATTATTTAAATATGCTTACTATAAGTGTAACAGGCAACCAGTGTCAGCAGGTTTGCCATTTATTTCTTTATTTTTATCTTGAATATTGAACTTAAGGTCATACATGTGTGAAGCATATGCTTTGCCAGTAGGCATTAATACACATCCAGGACTTTATGCTTGAATAAGAACAAATAATCCTTTTTTATTACAAAAAAAAGATAATTTTTAAATTTTGTATTTTGGGGTTTCTTTAGGCATTGTTTGGGGACTGTATCAGGTGGTATGCAGGGCTTATTCCTAGCTCTGTGCACAGGGACCACTGCTGGTGGACTCAGAGAAGGATATGGGGTGTTGAGGGCAGAATCTAGCTGTTCTATCAATCCAGCCCCAAATAAAAGATAATTTTGCTTTTTATTCATAATACAAAGTCATCATATCCTTGTAGAATCTCTGTGAAGCTTCTCTAATGAGCTGTTAATTAGTTGAAAGATTAATCACAAATTTCTTGTTTCAATTCCAAGAAATTAAATGTAATAAATTCATAAAAATGTGTGATTTAAATTATAGGACCATAAAAGTGCTCTAAGAACATATCTTATGAATTTGTGTTACGATATAATATACCAGGAACATAAATATATGATACAGGTATGTGAAATATACACTTTTATTGTTTGGCATACATGGTTAATTTAAATATTTAAAATATCTATTCCCCAGTTCTTCTAAAACTCCCTCATATCCATAATTTAAATTTTCTCTCATATATTTTTTACAAACATAAAACTGATCTCAGAAAGCATTCAATAAAGGGTCAGCGTGGTAGAACACTGGGCAGGGTACTGGTCTTGCATGCAGCAGACTGGGCTTAATCCCGGCATCCCATATGGTCCCCCAAGCCTGTCAGGACAGATTTCTGAGCACAGAGTCGGAAATAAACCTAGAACACTTCCAGATGTGGGCCCAAATTAAACAAACAAACAAAAAGACCAAAACACAAAAAATAAATACCCAGTTGAAAGTTCTGGTATTTTATCCTCACAAAATAGCTCCTCATCTGTTCTTTTTGTTTTTGTTTATTTTTTAATTCCTTTCGGGGGCCACACCCAGCTGTGCTCAGGGCTTCCTCCTTGCTCTTTGCACAGGGGGACTATATGGGGTCCCTGGGATGGTACCTAGGACAGCTGAGCACAAGGCAAGCACCTGACCCTCTCAGTTATCTCTCTAGCCCATCATCCTCTCCTTTATTCCTATGTCATATTTCTAGACTTTTTATATGCTGGCAATGCTAATGAAACCCTTTAAGAATCATTCCAATGTTATATTTTTACTTTATATGATAATGGAAAAGTAATAATAAATGAAAAGGGCCCATTCTTATAAAATGCAAAACAGAAAATCAATTATAAATATTGAGAGAAAGAGAGCAAATCCCTATTGTTAGTGTCTATTAATATTTATATGGCTATATTTACAGAATCATATGTCACCTAAATGTCAGTTGCCTGGGTGCTCTTAAGCACTTTGAATTCATGAGGTTATTCCACCTTCAATATGTGAATAAAAATTGTATAAGTTTACGTCTTTGTTATTTTCAAAAAATCAGTATTCCCCTAATCTATGTATTGGAATGTACAGGCTCACCTGGTGCCCTATGTAATATTTATACTGAATTACCAGTTTTCTCATAGGTTTTCTACATTTTATTTATGTGTACACAAACAGCTTTTCTTAGATTCTACAAATAAAACATGATCACAATGCTCTTAAATTCAGTAGTTTTTCTAATCTATTTTTTAATACTTCAGCATGAAAAAAATCACTGGATAATTTTTCTCTGGAATTCCTACTTATGAAAATTTTCAGACTCGCCATCAGATATTAATATCCTCAGCTCCTCATTTTTTACAATAGTCACTAAAATTCTTTATACCCCCTTTCTGAGCTTTGAAAACTTCCTCACTATTTCTTCATTCATGATAATCACTAAAATTCTTTATACCTATATTACAAGCTTTGGAAACATCTTCACAATTTCTCCATACACTTTGATTTTTTTCACATGTTAATGTTTATGAAAATCAGTTTTCTATGTTTTATTTTGACAAACATTATTTATTTTAAAAATTTACTTGTAATAATAATATTATTATTATTATTATTATTATTGCTTTTGGGGTCACACAGGGCTTTGTACAGGGGTTACTGCTGGCTCATGCACTCAGGAATTACTCCTGGTGGTGCTCTGGGGACCATATGGGATGCTGGGAATCGAACCTGGGTTGGCCACATTCAAGGCGCTGTGCTATTGCTCAAGCCCCTGTAATATTATTTTCGAGGAGTTATTCACTCTCAAAAAATTATGTGCCTGTCTCAAAATCACAGTCTATGTCTTCTCATCATGCAAAAGAAATTCCAGTACATATTTTCTAATTCTACTCCAATGATGAAACCTTTTGGAGAAAAGCAAGTGACTTGAGAAAAGTCAAAGACACTCATTTGTGGGATATATCAAAAAACATAGTACATGAATAATACCCAAATACAGTAGAAACAAGAGGACTATTTTATGTTAGGAAGCTTGCCACCAAGGGCGAAGGGGAGGTAGAACAGTTAGGACAGGGCAGGACAGAACAGAGAAGGGACCAAAGTAGCAATAATAGTTGGAAATGATCACTGGATAAAAACTGAGTGCTGAAATGATACACTTTCAGTGACAATATTACAAACCTTCTTGTCTAAAAGTAAATAAGATAGAGAAAGAAAAAAAGAGAGAGAGGAGGAAGGGGTTGAAATATTTTATTATTGAAGGGATTGAAATACTGTATTACTGAGACTGAATCATGAACAATTTTATAACTGGATATCTCTGGGTGATTCAATTAAAAAAAGACAGAAAGAAAGAGGGCAAAGGAATAAATGTATGAGACAGAGGTAATCTCAGAAGCTGGCATGTCCAACGGATGATATTTGAACTATTCATTTGTCACCAGCTGACGAAGGGGGACTTGTAGCTGATGAGACTCTATCGTGGGGCTGTGGGGTGAGGGTGGGGAGGAGAACACAGCTCAGCTAAGTTGGAGGCAATATAGATATTGTTCTCAAAGTGTGGGGATGGTCGGGGTCCACAATTTATGAAATCGGATTTTCATATCATCCTGTTTTTATGACAACCATAATACACTCTTTCACTCCGTGTGTCCTTCTAGTAACCAAAGGTGTATTATTCTTAAAATTGCACTTGATATCTTCTATTGCTTCAGTGGAAGTTTACCAGAGAATAAGATATTATTCAAGGCATAGGAATTTTCCTAATGTTAAAGTCAGATCACATAACTCAAAGCCAAAAGAGTCCCAAGGAATCTGAGAGTTTTAGTGAGCTACACTTTTCATCACACACAGATATCCCAAAATACATCTTTCCTACGGCTATGACACTGTCTCTTGCTCACCATATTCATCTTTGCCTTTCCTTGCCAAGGCCCTAGGCTCCTTATATTAATTATTCCATCTAGCTTTTTTGAGCTCCACATTCAAAAAATGTAGAATGCTGAGTCACAAAAAAAAGTCCTATTAAACCCACTCCTTAGGGCATAGCTCATATTTCTCTTGAATATTTTGACAGAGAAGTGCACTACTCAAGAAATCTGTAGTTAAGAATTTAATCAGCTCTAACCTTATGTATTCTACCTCTATGTAAAGTAATATTTAGTTTCCTTTTCTTAAAAAGATACATGAATTGAAGGGACAACCGCACATCACCGCATAATGAAATTAATATGAAAATTTTATGAGGTGATTTTTATACATTGATTCTTGCTTTAAGAGATTTAGAAATGTTGGTATTATTATATAATAATAATAGATATACTCATATCTCATCCGCATGGCAAAGCCTGGCAAGGTACCCATGGCATATTCAATATGCCAAAAGCATTAACAACAAGTCTCAAAATTTGTTGTGAGATATTACTGGTGCCTGCTCGAGCAAATCAGTGAACAACAGGAGGACAGTGCTAGAGATATACATTTGGTAAAAGAGAAAAATAAGTGACAAACTCTGTGGTAGAGTGCAGAAGAAGTTGGAAGATTTTGTTGTTAATGTGTTGTAAGATTAGAACTAAGGGAGTGTTACCAAATCCAACTTTGGATGTTTACTGCTTGGAAATAAGTCTTAGCCTGAGGAAAATATAAAATTACATCAGGCTATTCAGGTTCTAGGAATCTGAGAATATAGTGGATTTATTGTCACACCCACCCCCATTCCCAAATAATCTTACTTTCAGATTAGGACTAGGAATTTATATAGAACTGGTAAATAAAGTAAGTTAAAAAGGGTGTTGAGGGAAAGAACAGGAGTCAGGGAGATAAAATTTTAGGGAAAGATGAGTAATTCAGTCTTAAACATTCTAGCTGGTTCCAGTGGTTTTATGATTCACCAGGGAATGATCTGTTCCTTATAAGATATTGCAACATCCTCTTTTATTTTTATTTTATTTTTTTAATTTTATTGAATCACCGTGAGATAGTTACAAGCTTTCATGTTTGGGTTATAATTATAAAATAATCAAACATCCATCCCTCTACCAGTGCACTTTCCCCACCACCAATATCCCCAGTATACACCCCCTTTCTCACTCTCCCCCCTCCTCCATGGCATACATTATCCCCCATAATCTCTCTCTACTTTTAGACATTATGGTTTGCAATACAGGCACCAAGAGACCATCATGTTTGTTCCTTTACTTACTTTCTGCACACATCTCCCATCCCTCCAATTCCTCCACCATCATTGCAGCACTGTTCACAATAGCCAAAATCTGGAAGCAACCCAAGTGCCCTAGGACAGATGACTGGTTAAAGAAACTTTGGTATATCTAGACAATGGAATACTATGCAGCTTTCAGGAGAGATGAAGTCACGAACTTTGCTTATACATGGTTAGACATGCAGAGTATCATGCTAAGTGAAATGGGATAGAAAGAGAGGGACAGACATAGAAGGACTGCACTCATTTGGGGAGTATAAAACAACATAACATGAGGCTGACACCTAAGGACAGTAGATATATGGGATGGTAGAATGCTCCATAGCTGGAAGCCTGCCTCATAAGCAAAGGGGAGAAGGCAGCTGGAATAGAGAAGGGGTCGCAATATCTTCTTTTAAAATCTTGCCTTTTGAGATCTATATGAGTCTTTAGGGATCTCTTTCTATGGACTGGCGTCTGTTCATCCCTAACCAACATGACTGGACCTTGTCTAACATTAAGTGTGTAATATCTGAGAATATCCTTGGGACTAGGAGACAGGACAAAGACCAAAGCAACGGGAGGGTTCATAAGAAGTTGCCAAAGTAATCCTAAAACAAAAGAAGGGAAGTTTCTTTTTCCTGAACTGCAAACTATATTATAAAGCTGTCACTATCACTGTCACTGTCCTCCTGTTGTTCACTGATTTGCTCAAGCGGGCCCAGGAACATCTCCATTGTGAGATTTGTTGTTACTGTGTTTGGCATATCGAATACATCATGGATAGCTTGCCAGGCTTTGTCGTACAGGCGAGATACTCTCAGTAGGTTGTCAGGCTCTCTGAGAGTGGTGGAGGAATTGAACCCAGGTCAGTCAGGTCAGCCGCACAAGGCAAATGCCTTACCACTGTGCTATCGCAGCTGTAGGAATCATAATAGTGTGATGTGATAATAGAACATACTCTCAAACCAATGGAATATAATTGAGAGTCCAGAGACATATCCTTAGATAAAGGAGCAAGTGAGCAAGGAAATCCTCTTCAAAAATGGGTGTTGAGTGAATTGGTCAAATGTGGGAAAAAGGATGAATTTAGACTAATTTCTGACATCTTACATAAAAGTTAAATCAAAATGGATACACAACATTGGTATCAGACCAACATTGGTATCAGACCTGGAAGAATACTTAGGTTATGTTAAGGAAAACAGAATAGTTGAGGGGATTGAAGATTGTACTTTCAGTGATTCAATGTCACTGGCCAAACAAATGAAAGCAAAGATGAATATTGATACGACATCAAGCTAAGAACCTGAGAGATACATGAGGAATGCTCTGCATTCACTTATTATTAGGGAAAATCAATAAAAACAATAACGACGTATCATCTTATCCCTTGCTGGAGCGATAGCACAGCGACAGGGTGTTTGCTTTGCACGCGACCAACATGGCCGACCCGAGTTCGATTCCTCCGCCCCTCTCGGAGAGCCCAGCAAGCTACCGAGAGTATCTCGCCCACATGGCAGAGCCTGGCAAGCTCCCGTGACATATTCGATATGCCAAACACAGTAACAACAAAGTCTCCAATGGAGACGTTACTGGGCCTGCTCGAGCAAATCGATGAACAACGGGAGGACCTTTACCTTTACCTTTTTACCATCTTATTCCAGTGAGACTGGCACACAACACAAAGAAACCAGTAATGTTGGCATGGCTGAAGGGCAAAGGAGACTCATATTTCCTGATAGTGGAATTGCTGCCTGCACAAACCTTTTTGGAAACAATTTGGACACTTCTCAAAACACGCAACATAATCCAGCAATTTTACCTCTCATCAACTACTCCAAGGACACAGAAAAGAAAACCATTTATGTTCCTATGTTCAATACAGCACTGCTCAGAGTAGGCCAAATATGAGGCCAACTGAGTTTGATCCTAGCTCTGTACCAGGGAATCCCCTGGGCATGGGAGATTATATGAAATGATGGTGATCAAACACAGGCCAGACATATGCCAGGGAAGCACAAGCACATCTTACACCTTCCTGGCTCCCCAGAGCTTTTCACTTTTGTAAAGACGCTCATGTAGCATTTTAGAAATGGATTGGTATCGGGTATTAGAAGTTGGACTGTATAGGGTTGAATCATATGGGAAAATCTGAGTTAAAGGAAATGAGTGAATATTAATGTAATGTACCAGTTTTAAACAATGAAACATGTAGGAAGACTATGCAATGAGTTCTGTGATTATTGAATCCTCTGGGCCCACAGCTGTTCAACTCTGCACACTGTTATGTGAATGATGAAAGGTACAAAGTAAAAGGATGCTTTTGCCCAGATGCTTCTGAAAGGGTCAGGGATGAAAGAGAGACATGTTGTTTCATTCCTTGACTTTTCCTACTGATGAGGGGAAGCTTCAAGAAAAAGAGAAAAGAAGGACTATAAATTACAGGAAACTGTGAGGGCCAGAACAACAGTACAGTTGTTAGGGCATTTGCCTTACACACTGCCGACCTGAGTTCATTCCATATAGTCTTCCGAGCACCACCAGGAGAGATTCCTGAGTGCAGAACCAGGAGTAAACCCAGAGCATTACCGAGTATGATTTAAAAGGCCATTAAAAAATTAAAATTAAATGTCAGTCTTTGAATAAAAAACAGGAAACGGTTTTCGTTTGTGGGATTGGATCACGCTGGTATCAGTACTTCCATACACAGGTGCCAGGGGTGACTAGAGTTCAGTGAGTGAGTGATTCCTTGCAAGGTATTCTCTTTGGGTCAATAAGATATAAAGGCAGTGTTCTTGCCTACTGAAGAGTGAGTTGCTTGTGAAAAGAGGAAGTGATGCTACAGACTGCAGGGGTTGTCTGCTGCTTGAAGTCAGTACTTGAGAAACTTATACCTTCCAGGTGAGGAACATTCTTAAAGCATCTGGAGAAAAGGAATAAAAACAACTTTAAGAATTTCTGTTGTAGATCTCAGACACTCCCAGAAATCATCTGGGAGACTTTGAGATGAAGACTAGCATTCTGTAAGTTTATAGGTGGGACTCTATAAAACAGAAATTACATACTGATAGCAGTGTGCTTTCATTTTTGTCAATACTATATTGATGCTATGTAATATGTAGGCCATAGTTTTACTGACCATAATAAATTATAATTAAGAGTATTAAATTACAAATTAAACTTTATTAAATTACTTTGTGTTTATATTTTCTAGCAATTACAATCTGACTAAGAGTTGGTAGTATGACATATTGCTATTTCCTCTTTGTAATAGCATACAGCTGGCACACATTAGAAATAAAATGCATACCATTTAGCTCAATGAAATGATAAGTGAATAAATTATAGGAATAATATAATGTTGTTATTCAAATTGCATTATTTAAATTGGAGCAAATGTATCTATGTTTACCTGCTTAAATAGTAAAAAGTATACAATGAATGGATGCATTATTAATAGTATGAAAACATTTCAGGTTAACATTTAATAGCTTTACAAGAGTGTTCTAATGAACTTTAAGATATAGCTTCCCCTGTAATTGCTGACAATTGTGTTGTTGTAGGTTGAAACTCACAAATGCTTATCAGAGGTTCTATTGACTTATACTCTTTCTGTTTATTGATTACTTAATTAGTTTTCCAAGATAGCTAATCAGGGAGAGATGTAGGTATTTAGGGGTCTTTCATTAAACCTTGCTAAGAAATTTAAAACAGAAATGTGTGACCTGAAATTTAAGCTCAGTAATGGCACAGTTCCCAATGACCATGGATATAATCTAACACTCAGTCCAGGATATAATAGGTACAAATAAAGGCGAAAGATTTTTGCAATCTAAAGAGAAACCAGAGTTTTAAACTAGGGACAATTTAATACTTCTGTTTTCTTCTTCTTAGTGATGACCCTTTCTATTTGGTCCATTTAATAGGGAAAGATAGCACTTGTGCACATCTATAGTTTTTTGGTTATTTTCTTTTCATTCTGAATCATTGATAAGTAAAACATGCATTTCCTTGACACACACACACACACACATAGTTTTCACCTTATTTCAATATGTATTCTTTCATTTTCATTAGAAATAATAATTTATAAAATTTATCTTGGGCGTAGAGCAATAGTAGAGCAGGTAGGTTGTTTGCCTTGCATGCGGCTGACCCAATTCAAACCCTGGCATCACCTCTGGTTCCCCGAGCACTGCAAGGAATAATTTCTGAATGCAGATCCAGGAATAACATCGCTGGTGTGACCAGAAAGCCAAAACAAATTATCTTATATTTTTTAGGTTTTAGAGATTTTTAAAATTATGAATGAATTTTGTACTCCAGTTACTAATATATAACATTAGTGAATCACTTACCTAGGAATATTCACTCTTCTTCTGAAAATGATTTCTTTTTCTCTTATGAAATAAGTTCTAAACTACTAGTTCTTTTAAATATTAGTATTACCTGTCTATATGAAATTAATTCCCACAAATACTTTACCCTCTTTGTAAAAAGGAACGACATCTAATTTTCCACTTCCTCAAGATCATAGGTTGTTCAAAAACAGTTGTGATTATTTTACTTATTCAACATAACAATCTATTAGAAATATGCTACCATGATTTTTTGATAGCAAGGTAAAAATATTACGGTAATAAATCAGAATAAGTGAACTGAGTAACAATGAAAATGGAATGTTAAAGGTATGCATACATACATAAACATTCTGTCTTCACTGTTCCTCAGATATAAACTTTAAATTTAAGCCTCAATTTGAGCTTTGACTCTAGACGTTAAGAATATTCATTCTGGGGCTGGAGAGATAGCACAGCCGGTAGGGCATTTGACTTGCACGCAGCCGACCCAGGTTCGATTCCCAGCATCCCATATGGTCCCCTGAGCACTGCCAGGAGTGATTTCTGAGTGCAGAGCCAGGAGTAACCCCTGTGCATCGCTGGGTGTGACGCAAAAAGAAAAAAAAAAAGAATATTCATTCTATGTGCTGCCTTAACTTTTGGTAAACTTATTAAACAGTTTCTGTTGTGGGATATTTACTTTGTCTTGATGAAGGATTTTACTGTTAAGCTGTGTTAATTTTTATTAAAACTATTTTCACATGAATTTTGAAAGCCCAAAGTTACAGAAGTGATTTTTCAAAAGTACCTGCACCTAACAATGAGAGATTGAGATAAAATTGAAGATAGTTTTTGTTTTTCTGATTTAAGTTTAAACCTAGAAGATAGAGGAACTGTTCAGTGAAAAAATATCATTTATTCTTTCTTTTATCCAACCACTTAACCAATATTTATTAAGCTCTAATATTTGCTCATGTGAAAATTTAATCAGAGAGCTTTAGTTTAAAAGTGATATTTTCCACTTAAAAATTCTTAACAAGGAGTAATAAAAAGACGTGTATGAACTTCTAGGTCTCACTGATTTCTGTCTAAAATAATTCATCTAGTCATTCAGTTGATATTTATTCAGCAACAGATGCTCATTTACATTAGGTAAGAAATAATATGTTCAGGAATTGAGAGATATAAAAATACATAGTTATTTAGAAAACATGAATAATCTTTAGTGGAATATATTAAGATTATTTAGAAAAATGTAGATTTCATTGTAGTGAAATGTTGAAGTTGGAAGCAATGAAAAAAATTACATTTTTCAGTGTCTTTGAATTTTATTAATTTTCTGTTTTATAGATAATTTAGAACCACAAATTGAATTATAATGTATAACTTGATATATTTTATTGGAAAGTTTATATTCCATATTCTAATTCCTTTCTCACTCCTTCTCTATTAATAATAAGAAAACATAATGCCAGATAACTGGTATAATGGTAATCTAGTCATTTATTAGGAGGTTTACTTAATCTCTTTTACAATGTAGTTAAACTATTCTGATATGATCCAGATTTGGAAACTGAAGCTGATGTAAAATATCCAAAAGAAAAGAATGACATATTACAGTGGTTAAGGTGGAGAGAAATGTTTACTGGTGGAGGGATGGGTGTTGGAACATTGTATGACTAAAACCCGATCATGAACACCTTTGCAACTCTTTATCTCATGGTAACTCAATTAAAAAATAATAATTAAATAAATAAAATAAAGTACTTGGCAAAGAGAAAGAAAGAAAGAGAGAGAGAAAGAGAAGGAGGAAGGAAGGAAGGAAGGAAGGAAGGAAGGAAGGAAGGAAGGAAGGAAGGAAGGAAGGAAGGGAGGGAGGGAGGAAGGGAGGGAGGGAGGGAGGGAGGGAGGAAGGGAGGGAGGGAGGGAGAAAGGGAGGGAGAAAGGGAGGGACCCACATAGCTTAAGATGAGTTTTAAGGGTGTTGGTAAAAAAATAAATAGCAAAACCTTTTAATAACTCTCAAAGACTTGTTCTACAGAAACTGGTGGGATGCACATTGACTTAGTAGAGTTCACTACTAGATCAAGTTCAAGAAAGCTTGAGTACAAGAGGGCCGGAGTGATAGTACAGCAGAGAGGATATTTGCCTTGCACAAGGCCAACCTGGATTCGTTCCCTGGCATCCCATATATTACCCCAAGCACTGCAAGGAGTAATTCCTGAGTGCAGAGTCAGAAGTAACCCCTGAGCATCAGAGATTTGACTCAAAAAAATAAAAAAAAAAGAAAAGAAAAAGAAAGCTGAAGAATGTTATCACAATTATACTAAGGGAACTACCTAGTATACACTATGTATATCATAGTGTATAGAAAATCTTAAGGCATTTTGAAAGACATTGACTTCCATCAACTTTGAGTAGATGTGGAGGTCACAGCTTCTTTGTAGAACTTTGTAATGAAGACTTCTTTATCTGACTCCTTCAGATGACGCAACTGAATATTGAGAACACAGTGATTCATACATGTTCTTTGGTAGATACTGTGATGAAAAGAGATGTAATAGTGAGCTTTCCTCCAATGGATTCGGATTGAAACTCCTTATGCATAGTTTTCTGTGCATTTATGTAGAATTCAAACTTGCCTTTCTTCACTTCGGTTTAACAACAATCTATAGGTAAACTTTATTTTGGTCCATAATGTTGTAAATCAACTCTTTAACTCAGTGAGAAAGGCATATTTGATTTAAAGTGTAAGAAAATGCAAATATGAACATTTGGTGAGTAACATCAGTTAAGAGTTAATTTGAGAATTAAGCTGAGCAAGCAATATTGTTGAGGCCAAATTTTTTTCTTCTCATCTAAATTTTAGTTTATTTTCTAATCTTCATAGCTATTTTTTTCAAAAAAAACATAAAATTTTACTATTTAAATGAAATTATTCATTTGTTGAGGTAATCTCAGTTTAAAATAACAGGGTAAATATTTCTTTTTTTAATCACACTAAAAATAATCTCAGACCATCAGAGAGTAAAGAAGAAACATTGAATTATTTTTTTCGTGATAATAAATTGGAAGGACTGATAAGCACATGGGAGAAAGAAATCTGAGAAGTGAGCATCCGTATAGCTGTGCATCTCAAAAAATCACTCAAGTTTACTTTTCAAAGGTGCAGTGTATACTACACCCAAAGACATCGGGAGTTTGATAAGTCAAGAATTTCCTATAATTTGTTTCACCATAAGTAGAAAACAAGAAATAAAAGACCAGTCACCCAAGCTGGAAGAATCATTTCCAGGGCACATAGAAATCTTGGAGTTGTTCATCTCTATTATCTGTTAAGAAGTCAAGACTAATGAACTCAATCCAAACGTTGGGTCAGAAAAGGACTACCACTTATTTTGGGTCATACCACTGTCCCTCCCAAGACAAGTTTCATGTAATAGAGAAGTAAGAACAGATTATGAAATAAAGGATGAATAATCAAAACAGAATCAACAAAATGTTGAGACAAATTTTTTGAAAAGAAAAAAGATAATAAAAAATGTAGAAAAAGGTACATCTTTAAGAACTACACGAGGCGTGGGGGTGATAATATAGTGGGAAGGATATTTGTCTTGCGTGCCAGACTAAGACCTGAATATAGCTGGAAGTGGCCCCCAAATTAAAAAATAAATGAGGTCCTATATTTAAAGAAAAAATTGAGCATCTTTTCAAGAATGTAAAAATACTATGCATCTATGAGTAAGAATCAAGTATAGAGCTCATATAAAACATTTAAGAAGAGGTTCATTATTGCTCTTTAAGTCTTTTAGTATCTAAAAACATGTTTTCTTCCTCCCAGGTATTTTCATATCATAGGTGTTTATGGATGCTGGTACTTTCAAGGTCTCTTCCTAAAGTGGTCAACAGAAGTTATAAGACAATGACTCTTATATGAGTTATTAACTAAAGATGTGCTATCATGATACGCGGCAAGGAAATCACTATACTCTTCCAGTAGTTTACATGTCAGGCAGTAAAGATGCAACAGTTGTCACTAGCAAAAGTAATTATAAGATACTGATGATTCTATATGCATTTTTAAATAATGCAACCTTTTTAGAAGTGTTACTATGTGGGAGGGGGGATGGTGCATCTTAAAATTGTTGGCTATATTAAAGCTGTCAGAACCTTAACAGACATCTATGATAAAAGTAAATAAAAATGGTTAAGTACAACTACTTAAAGAATCAAAAAGAATCTATACCTGATCAAAAATCAAAGCCTGATTTTGCTTTTGGACTTGATTACTTCTATAATAAGCTTGTTCTTTATAAAGAGTCAAAACAAGAAAATAGGCATTATGGAGAAATGACAGACCCTTATGGCTAAAAAGAAAAAATTACATGGAATCAGAGACAGTACAGTAGTTAGGAACCTTGCAAATGTTCCCCAAGCACAAAGTCAGGAGTTAAAGCTGTGGGCTGCAGAGTGTGGCCTCAAAAAAAAATGTTGCCTAACAGTGCTCAAGAGAAGAACAGGAAAGGAGATCAGAGAGACCTGCAGCGACAGTGGTAGTCAAGCACTTTGGCCATAATGGAGTATAGTACTTTCATATATCAATACCATAAATTTTAACACCATTGTAGATACCTAAATTGTTATAAATAATAATTTGAAAATATATAATGAGGTTATTTTTAAGGATTGATAATAAAATCCTGTTGAAAAAATATGGACATAGATATGCAATCCAAATGCTAATAAACACCATCAAGTTTGGGGATCTTATGCTATATACTTTTGAATTGGAGCTAATTACTGCTAACAAAATATTATGACTTTAAATGAAATATATATGACCACAGTGAAGATAAAGATATTATAAATATTTACCTGTAAATAACATAGAATAAATATCCACAAAAACAAAAATATTGGGAGAGGGAATTTCAAACACTAGCATCACATCAGGTTATGAGTAGAAAAGTTTTATTTGCAGTCCACAATAAATTAAACTCAAAATAAAAATTCAATTAAAATGGTACATTGAGTTAATATTTCTAGGTTGCTGTGGCTGAAAATGATCAAATATACTTTTTTATGTTATCAATAGAAAATTAATGGGGATTAATAATATTTTCAATTGTAAAAGGTACAATTGGCCAAGGTAGAAGAAGTACAGAAAGCATTCTCCGACAATAACTCATCAAACAAAGAAGTTCATTTTAAAATTGAAAAGTAAAAGAACATGACTATATTAGAAACTATTGAGAAAACAAACCGTAAGGAGCAATCCTAAAATTAAATGCTGTGGATAATAAACCGCTAACTGAAATTGCTCACTCTCTAAATTGCTAAACTGAGACAATGGAAGTCAGAGACACTTTCATACACCTAAACACTTATATTAGTGAAAATTAAAACTTAAGAGAAATACAAGTAAAGATAAACTGAAGACAATGCCAATAAGTTCACAAAAATAAATAACAAACATATTAAGTCATTTAAAAATTATTGGTTTGTGACTTTGGAAGAGCAGATGTTTTCATGTATAATGGAAAAACAATTTGGCAACCATTATTTAAATGATCATGCGTAGCTAATAATTATCTGTATGTTTATCCCATTTATCTAAAAAGAAAGAGATTTATATGTACTCATTTAATATTATTTGCGACAGCAAAACTTTAAAAACTAATGAAATATCAATAAGGTAATTGACAAAACGATACCATGCATCCCACAAAATTTATATAAGAAATTTTTTGATAAGTATCTGCTACAAAGAGATATTTATTCATATTTATATTTACAAAATAAGAGATCTACAATTTAGAATAATAGGTATATTTAAAATTAACTTTAGCGAGGATTTTCCTGACCATAGGATAATCTTGTGATATGACAATATGAGACTAGTGTGTTTATTGATTTTAAACCCTCTATAAAATTATTAACATAAAAGCAAGGCTATGGATTTTTATGGATATCTATTGAAATTGCAAAAATACATGTCTAAAATTTATATGAAAGTGACTGATATAACTTACAACTTCTGGGAAGAAGAGAATTGCATATTATAAATTGTATATTGCAGACCAAAGGAGAATTATATGTTGAGACACAACATTCATTAACTTTTTTTTTTCTTTTTATTAGTGAAACACCATGAAGTACAGTTGTAGATTTACAATTTTTTGTGCTTGGGTTTCGATTATACAATGATCAAATACCCATCCCTCCATCAGTGCCCACTTTCCACCACCATGGATAATATCCCTCCCCCTCCATCCCACCCTGCCTCTGTGGCAGGGCATTCCCTTTTGTTCTCTCTCTCCTTTGGGGTGTTGTGGTACACTCATTAACTTTTAAACACATTTTATGCTTCTTGTATTTTTGTCTTAATTTTTAACATATAATGAAGCTTATTTATTCCAGACGAGCTTGCATTTTGACCCCAATCAAACTTATCTAAATTATCTGCCTAGTGTCTTTATAATCTTATCTTGTGATTAATATTAATAAATTATTTCTGGGTAGAAAAATATTTGAAATACTGATGGTTTCTCTCTATAACCAGGTTTCATATATTTAAAATCTCTATTTTTCTGGATCTATTCTTCTATCTTGTACACTACATGCTCAACAGGAGGAATATATCCATATTTTATCAAGTTTTAACACTAATTTATGCAGAAAATTTAGAAAGGTGGTTTTTAATCATTAATTTAGTACGATCACGATCACACACGATCACAATCATCCTGTTGTTCGTCGATTGCCTCGAGCAGGCACCAATAATGTCTCCTTCACCCTAGCCCTGAGATTTTAAAAAGTGCCATATTCAAGGCTCTTTCAGGGTTAGGAGAATGAGACCCATCGTTGTTACTGGTATTTGGCATATTGGGTACGCCACGGGGAGTTTGCCAGACTCTGCCGTGTGGGCAGGTTACATTCGGTAGCCTGCCAAGTTGTCCAAAGTAAGAATGAGATAATAAGATGTCGCTACCGGGAGCTGGGTTTTATAGTCTCTGGGTCTTGGCCGTTGATGGGATTACCTAGTGTCGGGGGCAGTTGGTGGGGGGTGCCTGACCCCCGCCTACTAGAAGATGGAGGATCTGGATGGAGGATGCTCAGCCCCGATCCGAGCAGGCTTGGAGATCTCAGCCCCGGGACTTGCATGCCTGTGTTCCTCTGCCAAGTTCCTTCATGCGTGTGGAGAGTGGTCTCAGCATGGTGGTGGCTGGTTCAGTTTTAAATATGATGTTTTAACATCAATCCCACCCCACCATGTGTATCAACCTGTGTTTCCTTGCTCCTCCAGGGGCCCCAGCCTGCCACCTTCAAAGGCACACTTGAAAGCTGGGTGGTTGTAGTTAGGGTCTCCTGTTTTCAGTGTTGTTGACTCGTATGGTTAGATTAAAAGGAAAATTTTATTGAACTGTTATTTTGTTCTGTATCCTTTCTACTGTTGACTCAACCATGGCTAAACTTAATTGTTGCTGCTTTTCTGGAGTATGTAGTTTTATTTCTTCATGTTTAGAAGCTTATTCTCATTCTGTAATTCAATTATTTAAAACAACCATCTCCCAATAATGTTAAATGAGTGGGGCTACATTTTTTATGTAAAGAATCTTTATCTATTAATAATGACTTTTTTTTAAAAAAAGGTACAAATGGTGCCCCCCCTCTTTAATAGGAAAAAGTAATTTGCTAAACCCTTTAAAAATAAAACATAATTTGAAGTTACTAGAGAGCTCTATTTGCATGTATGAGTGATTATTTGCTAAGCATGAGTTTAGATATTGATCTGATTAATTTTGAATAGCATGTGTTAATTAAAATTTAATAACACTTCATTTAATTAGGTTAGGGTATTCTCAAAAGCACTCTAGAGCGAGATTATATGATTCAGAGAAGCAAAAATACCCACTTTGTATTCAACATAATAATTCCATGTTAAATGGAATACAGCGAGAACAGTGGGAATGGAGCACATGTAAACCAGAACCAAATATCATTTTGTCATATTTTAGCCACACATGATCCTCAGTTCTTAAATAAACTCATCTTTCATCAGATAGAATTGTGAAACTGAAATCGCTGTTTGATGCTAGGGGCAAAGAGAAGACAAACAAAATAGCCTTTGAACTCAAGAATATTAAACCTGCTAGGATTAAACAAAAGGAGTTTTATAACTGCACATTTGAAATTCCAATGTAAGTGTTTGTTGGTCCTGTAATTTAGCAGTTGAACATAGGTAAACATGGCTGTTGTTCTTTGTTTTTTATAACAATCTCGCTGCTCTGTTATCCTGATCTTGCTCATAATATGTTAAGATTTCTGATCTTAGTTGTGAGGTTTTATAGTAAATAAGAAGAACTGAGGAGACCAAAGATTTGCTTCTTTAGCAAAGGGGATATCATTTCCAGATCTCCTCAAGAAGATTTATATCATCTCTCAGCCAGAATTATGTCATCCCTCTTTCTAAAATAATAACTAACAAAATAAATAGATTTGATATGATTGACTTATTGAAGCATGAGGTCCTATAAAGCATTTAAACAGAAGAAAATTTGGTTTCTTCTTAAAGCTAGGGAAGGAAAAAAATGGATTGCTGTAACTGTTTTAAGTAGTGTAATTTCTATATTCTATATGGAAAAACTCATTTCTACTTTTCATGCAAATTTGTTATTGTTTTTATCCCTCTCTTTCTCTATTTTCCTTTCTTTTATATAGCATTTTTGTAATTAGTATTTTAGTTGTTAAATGTTTATATCCACTGTAGCACTGTCCTCCCATTGTTCATCAATTTGCTCAAGCGGCCCAGTAATGTCTCCATTGTGAGACTTCTTGTTACTGTGTTTGGCATATTGAATACATCGTCATGGGTAGCTTGCCAGGCTTTGCCATGCAGGCAAGATACTCTCGGTAGCTTGCCGGGCTCTCCAAGAGGGGCAGAGGAATAGAACCAGGCCTGCAGGGCCAGCTATGTGCAAGGCAAACACTCTACCGCTGTGCTATTGCTCCAGCCCAAATATTAATACCCATCATCAATAATTGCCTTTTCTCCTCGTATATTATTTTCTTCCCTAAACCATAATCATTATTTTGTATGCAGGTAGATAACCAAAAAACATAGCTAGTCTAGTTCACTCTTTTTGCTGTTGGGAGGTACACTTTGGAACCCCATTTGGCAGTGCTCAGGGATTACTCCTAGCTCTATGCTCAGGAATCACTCCTGGCTGTGCTTGGGAGCTACGTGACACAAAGGATCCTGAAAAACAATCCCTTAGCTCCATGTACTTTCTCTTTGGGCCTACCTGAGTCTTCTATTAATCTTTGTTGAGGCCTAATGAAAAGAAATATGTAAAGGTTTTTTTCAAAAATCATCAAACCAACAGAACATTCAACCAAGCATGAAGCCCTGTGGTATTCCTCAAATACATTTCGTGACACTGCACACTGCTTTGCTATTTGTCTTCTCTTCTATCTGAGCTAAATCTTGTTATTTGCTGCTAAAACAAAGGACCCCCATTCTAAGTATGAGTTAAGTATTGCTAAGTAAATTCTCTGTACGCATTTAACCTATACTGGCCATATTCTTTCTCCAAACATAGAAGCTTGACATAAATGTAAGTGTATATACATTTACTCTTTTGTCTTTGCCTGTCTTGTTTTATCTTTTGACTCTTATTATTCATTTCAAGCTCTTAAAACCTTCAACGACTTCAAAACTAGAGCAAATCTCTATCACATGATACTTTGGGCTTAGTTATTTTGACATGTATCACTGTCACTGTAGCACTGTCCTCCCTTGTTCATTAATTTGCTCGAGCGGGCACCACTAAGGTCTCCATTGTGAGACTTGTTTGGAGACTTGAGTTTGGCATATCGAACACATCACGGGGAGCTTGCCAGGCTTTGCTATGCAAGCGAGATACTCTCAGTAGCTTGCCAGGCTCTCCGAGAGGGGTGGAGGAATCGAACCCAGGTCAGCCACATGCAAGGCAAACACCCTACTGCTGTGCTATTGCTGTAAAGAATTTTGTTTTGACAACTTTTGTTAGCCCACTTTGTCAGGAATGTCAAGTATTTTAATTTACTGATTAAAATCTTGCTGACTAACACAGTACTGAGTATCTAGGTGGGTCTCCATATTTAGCAGTTGACTGGGAATTTAAGAGTGATGAAAAAAAATAAGGAAACAGAACAAATAAAGTTTTGTTATCATGATGATTATAATATAGGCTAATTAACAGATTTTATACTACCATGTCTCTTTCTTATGTAAAATTTAAAGCCTTTAAGACTAAATCAATGTAAACGTATTCATTAATAGTTTTACAACTTGTACAATTTTTATGGTCTGTATTTTGGAAGAATAGAATGAAATGTCAAAACATGCTATGACCTCACAGAATTATTTTGCTCAGAAGGGGCCATTAACAGTTAAATGAGTTGAAGGGCTTAACACAGCCCTTTTCTTTTCTTTTCTTTCCTTTTCTTTTCTTTTCTTTTCTGTTCTGTTCTGTTCTGTTCTGTTCTGTTCTTTTTACTTTCTTTTTGTTGTTGTTGTTGGTGGTGGTGTGTATCAGCATACACAGGTGATCACTGCTTATTCTTGATTCTGTTCAAGGATCACTCCTAGCTGGTACCAAGAGTTAAATACTTAAAGAACTTTGATATATACATATGGGCACACATATACATATGTGTCATGTGTATCCCCATATGACAAATATACATATGTGTCCCCATATGACTGAGTCCCAAGATATTTTAGGAAAATTCATCTCCTGTCTATGTTTGTAGAACAGATTGGTTCCGTTTATGTTAAAAATAAGGAAGTTGTTGCATTTATTCATGATATGAACTAAATATTTCAATTAAATTGCAAAGAATTTCTCCATATTTAGTTCACGGTACTCTTATCTCCATGGTGAATACTGATGTTAAAGTATTTCTAAATTACACTTTTCTAAGGGGTCAGACTTTGCCCTTGGAGTGAAGGTAGTTTTAATACATCCATTAGGAAGAATCTAAAGAACTGTTTAGGTTGTAAATAGTTGTCCAAATATATAACCCTTTATCCCTCTGGGAGGTGAACCTGTCATTTATTTTCTACTTAGTAACAAAGCAAAAGGAAATAAAAGGGGCTTTCTTTTTTTTTTTTTTTGCTTTTTTTTTCTTTTTGGGTCACACCCAGAGATGCAGGGGTTACTCCTGGCTCTGCGCTCAGGAATTACCCTGGCGGTGCTCAGGGGACCATATGGATGCTGGGAATCGAACCCCAGGTCTGTCCCGTGCAAGGCAAACGCTCTACCCGCTGTGCTATTGTTCTAGCCTCAGAATAGGCTTTCTTAAGTTTTTTTGCCCCTGAGTTTTATGGTCACACCGGGTGGTTCTCAGGGCTCTGCACTCAGGAATCACTCCTGGTGCTGCTGAGGGGACCATAAGGAATGTCTGGATTGAACCTGGGTCAGCCACTTGCAAGGTAAATGGCCTCCCTACTGTATTATCACCCCAGTCCCATTTAAGTTCTTAAAGTTTTTGCAAATACCCCCTGGGGATATCACTGGAAAATGTTTTATTGTTCCTCATTTTCAGCTCTTTTACAGTAGCTCAGAGATATGTCTTGTAAGAGTTTCCAGCTTTTCCAAATGTAAGTAAAGTTTTTTATTAACAGTTTGGAGTTGCTGGTGCATAGAAAAAGCTTAGGAAAGAAGAAGCTGCGTGAGGTGAAGAAACACATTTTTTCCTTTTCTTTCATCATTGAAATATATTAAAATATATTCGTGTTAAACTTCCAAGGAAAATGTATCCTTTGAAAGGTATTAGTCATAAAAGATTGCATTTCAAAAGTACAAATTCTCTGAGGTAATTTGTGAAAATGGGATTCAAGCATGTAATTCATTTTGTTCTCTTTCTTGTTCTGAAGTTTATTTTTAGTGTATATGTAAAAATTCACTATGCTTAAAATATATAGATGTAATGAGAACAGTCCTTAAATTAAATATTTTTCATTTTTAAAACATAAGCTGACTTTGTGTACAATTTGTTTTGTATGTAGTTTAAATTCCAAATTTGTGTTGTAGCATGTTTTTTACAAGAAACCATACACATCTGTTATAGGGAGAATAAAATCAGAGTTGCTGAATTTTTTAAAGTTTTTCATGAAGCACATAATACAAGTTATTAATATGTGTTAATAAAAATATATAATTAGGTATATGATGGAAATTCTAAGTGTGACGTTTCCCTTTAACATTATTTGTCCTTTCTATATGTATTATATAGATGTATACACAGATATATAATTACCTAAACATATCTGTATAGTATTGTATCAATACATATGTATATGTTTTATACACATTTCAATGCATATGTACAAAATATACACACATAAAAAATCTCTCTGTGCCCCACTGAAATTATAATTTCACTGCAGTAAGGTTGAATTCCATGTCTAGATAAATTTATTTGTGCATATAATTTGTGTTTCCTTGAAACAACACCGATTGAGTAAAACATTTTAAACAATAGGTCACATTCTGAACCCGGAAAACATAGAACATAGAAAGAATGCAGTGATAGAGAAGAAATTTTACTTACAGATTATTGTAGGCAGAAAAACATAAGCAGGAGAAGAGAGAAACCTGGGGGAAAAGCTAAAATATTTTTCTAATACTAATAATACTAAATATCATGGTAATAATAGTTACTGCCTATTATGCTCTCCTTTATATTTGGAGTAAACTCATTCATACATATCATCACTGATCTTTTTCCAAAATATTTTAAAGAATTTAATTAGGGAAGTGTGAGGGGAGAGAGAGAGAGTGTGTGTTGTAAAGAGAAAATGAACTTCTCCATAGACTGAAAATCATTTGCAGTAAAGAAATCGTTTTAAAGAAGTTCAGTGAGTTTGTAGCGATATTGCCAAGATTTAAAACCAGAGACCCTCCTTTCCCCAAGTCTTGACCTTTAAAATTTTTATAAGTAAGGGCTTAAGTCTATCATAAAGCTGGACCAAATGACTTCTATCTAAAATGAATTGATTTATCAGTAAACTTTTTATAGGGAAACTATTGCCAAGTGCTTTCCCTGGTAAAATATTTCCCTGGTAAAATGCTTGTTTCCACATCTTTTCCCTAATCAGTCTTTAGCTTCTTTGACTATAGACAACTCTTTTGGCGCTCAGATCTTTCTTTCCTTTGTTGTAAATCTTTTGCTCTGCAGATGAGTTTAGCACTGCAGTGATCATCTCATCAAGGATCACACATCCATCACTTAATACTATTTAAGGTAGCGAGAAGACTGTTTCAATAAGGATGGTGAATTGAACTGCAAATAGAAGTTGTATCAATTATTCTTGCATAATGGGACCCAGATTGGGGTCAAAGTAGAGCAGATGATTAAAATTAGAATTATTTTTTCCTCCTCCAAAATTGTGATGTAATAATCCTCAGCACAAAGATTTAGTGTCGTACATTGCAAGGTTCTTAAGACCTTTTTAATTTTGTTTTCTCTATCTTAGAATTTTGTAAACAGAATTTGTTTTATGTTAATATAAATAATTCTTTCTCATGATCATGTAAATAGTGAAATTTTTCTCAAGTTTTAGGAAAGTTCATAAATATAAACATACAGAAAATCAAATATATATTTTATAAAGTATGCTATTCATACAACACAAATATGTCATTTATTTATCTACATCTAAGAAGTTAGCTATGAATGTGTATAGGTAGTTTTTAGATATGCATATTTATAGTCTAAACATGTTTTTATTTTCATTCAATTTTAAATTTGTTCAAAGATTGTCTATGACTTAGATGTCTAAGACATGCTACCAAAAACTTCAAATTATTGTTATTTATTTATAATTCATTATCTAAGTTTTATCAAAAAAAACTAATTTTTTGTCCAAGGGCTAAGCTATCTAAAAAAATAATAAAGCACTGTGATTTTCAAAGTTCTTCATAGTTGAGTCTTAGACATGCAGTGATCCAGCACTGATCCCACCTCCAGTGTCAGCTTCCCTCCACCAATGTTCTCAGGTCCCTTCCCATCCCTCTTGGCAGACACCTTTTTATCTTGGTCGTTAAAGTTTACATCATGATTTCAGTGCCATTGACTCTGTGGTTTGGATGTCAAGCTCTATCATTCCTTACCACCTCCTGCGTACTTGAATTTCGTTGAACCCTTCCTCCCACTTCCCATTGCTTTTCATCTGGCTTCTGTCTCCTTTCCCCTTCATTTTTTTCTCAGTTTAATACTGTATTGAATTGATAAGTCAGTTTATCAGTAGGTTAGGGAATTTTAATTGTGTTACATTAAATATTATCAAGTAAACAAAAAGGGAAATCATGGAAGTGTGTCTCTATGGACATACATACTACATGGTAGGAATTCATTGTGAAAGAAGTTTCTCTTATAATCTGAGTGCCATCATTCATCATCAAACAAGTGTTTTGTCAGTTGAAGCTTTAAACATGTCATTTTAAAAGCTTATAAGTGATGTGTGCTGCAGTATTACTCAGCACAGCAATTATTAGGGTAATCATAGGGTTGGAATACTAGAATGCTTTAAAGGAGATTAAAATGTCACTACAGTAGTTATGTCATCATATTTTTAATATTTTCTCATTGAATCACTCATGTTATATAGTTGGGTCATGTAATATATCAAAAGCGCATGTGAAACAATTTGAGCTACAGATATATTTTGGAAGAAAAGTATTTGTAATATATATGAATATATATATAAACTGTGCAGATATGTTTGTGGATTGTGACTAATGGTACTCTATTTGATGAACAAGCATTTTAATGAATTAAATGATATATTTCACTAATTGGTTCAAGAATTTTATACTGATGACTTGAGTTATTCAGCATAGAAGACTATTGACTATCTTGGATATTTTACTATAACATTAGTGTAGTCTTTTAATGTTATATATCTATTCATATATATGTGTGTATACATTTGTATCACTATTTTCCCTATTTTTATTGTTTCCTCAGTTCCTACTTCCTTCCTTCATTGGATACAGTGAGCCATTTAGATACAATGGCTCACTTTCAAACAAGATGAATATTGAGTGACTGCCATTGCAGCCATTTTCTATAGATCTTTATTAAACATTCCATGGTTCACTATATTTATTAAGTTTTTCTAAAATGAATCTGAAACATTAAAATCCTCAATATTTTAAGAACTGATTCATTGGAATTTCATTGCAAGGATCATATTCCTTTTAGACTCTTTCGAGTCACTATTAAAACTTTTTTCTTTTAAATAATGGGTTTATGTACATAATTTTTGGAAAAGCATATATATTTGGTTATGGCTATAGCTCAGATGCAAGTTCAGATACTGGCCCCTTGGAGGCATAATTCAAGAAACATCAGTTGATAATGACAAAAAGAGGTTTATTTAATGGCAACTTAAAAGAAGATGGTGGAGTCATGCATGGAGGAATCCATCTTATCTGCATGGTCACAGGAACATGTTTTATAGCAAAGGTGAGCAAGAAAGGACATTTTTTTAAAGGGTGGGTTGCAGACTGGTAGACACCAGAGTAAGCAATAAATTTAGTGCTTGATTATTTGAAGCACAAGAAGAGATCCCTGTCCACTTTTCTTCTAAGAAAATACAAGAGGAAGATATTCTCAACATTTGAAGCATTCCCAATAGACAGGTTTTCTGGTTCGTAATATTGAATTCAGCTCAGTTTCATTGGGCCAGCTTTAAGATGCTTTTGATTTTACATAAATTACATTACCTTACATTATTTAGCATTGCTCTAATGGAATTATTAATATTTCTTAGGAATAGACTCCCTTCAAGTAAGCTTCTGTAAGACTTCTTACCAAGACTGTAGAGCTGGTTCAGCAGATTGGGTGCTCGCATGCACATGTCCTCACATATAATTTCCTTAGTCCCCTAGAAGTGATTCTGGGCCACAGAGTCAGGACTTACACCAGGTATGCCTCAGGGAAAAAAAATCTTACAAGGTTAACCCAGAACCCAGTAGTAAACTTCTTTGCTTATAATAGCTGCTAAATTCATAATCCTATCATTGACTCTCTTGCGTAACCTACAATAATGTGAGTTTATCAGAAAAATAGTTCTAAATAACTCTACAAATGTTTTCTTTTCACGTTTTACCTCTGCATGGATAAAGCAGAGTATGCCATTCATCCATGCCCAGGCTTTTCATGTCTTTTCTCATTGGAGTAAAAGAATTGTCGAATTGAAAAGCAGTGCCATTTCTCCTTTTATTTATTTATTTTAGTTTTATATATATTTTTTGCTTTTTGGGTCACACCCAGCGATGCTCAGGGGTTACTCCTGGCTTTGCACTCAGGAATCACTCCTGGTAGTGCTCGGGGGACTATATGGAATGCTGGGAATCGAACCTGGGTCGGCTACATGCAAGGCAAATGCCCTACCCGCTGTGCTAACATCCTTTCATGTTCCAGCCCCTCTCCTTTTATTTTTTATGTCCATATTTTTGTGGAACTTTTTAGTGGAGTTACCAAGTATGTTTTCATAAATGTGCTGCTACAGGGAGATAGAGTCTAAATACTACATTCTCTGTATCACTGTCATCCTGTTGTTCATCGATTGCCTCAAGCAGGCCCCAGTAACATCTCCTTCATCCTAGTGCCAAGATTTTAAAAAGTGCCACATTGGAGGCTCTTTCAGGGTCGGTAGAATGAGACCCATCATTGTTACTGGTTTTTGGCATATTGAATACACCACGAGAGTTTGCCAGACTCTGCATTCTGGGCAGGATACTTTTGGTAGCCTGCCAGTTTCTCCAGAGTAAGAACTACATAATAAGATATCGCGCAGCTGCAAGTGCGGCCGTGTACCTCCAGGAGCAAGGTTTTATAGTCTCTGGGTCTTGGCCATTGATGGGATTACACGGCTCCGGGGGCAGTTGGTGTGTGTAATGCCTACGTACTGGAAGATGGGGAATCTGGGTGGAGGAGGCCCCAGTCCCAATGCGAGCAGGCTTGGACATCTATGCCCCAGGTCCCGCACATCTGGGTTCCTCGGCCAGTTCTTCATGCTTGAGGCTTGTCCGAACATGTGGAGAGTGGTCTTAAGCATGGCTTGGCTGGAACCGGAGGTCTTCAGTTGCTGGGGCTCTGCTTGGGGTGGGGAGGGAAACTCAACCCACCCTCCTCCAAGGGGCCCCAGTGAGGACAGCCAGGCGTGGGAGGCAGGAGACTACAATATTACATTCATGTTTCATTATCAGCAAATAATAGATGTTCTCTTACTTACCAAATGGTTCTCATATATATCATATACTTGATTCTTTACTCAGTTTTATTCACTGGAGTTTAGATTCCACTTTCCTGGGTAAAGTTGGTGCTATCCTGTTTACTGATGGCCTCTCTCATGGCTACAAAATATTTCTTTTTAACCAAGTAAATAAGCAAAATTCACATTTCCTTATATCTCCAGCTCATCTGACTTTTAACATCCTTTAGTGGATGTCTCCTGACCATCATGTTACACACTGAACAGTGTCATCACTCTGACGTACCAGACTCTAAGTTGTTAGTCACAATAACACACCAATGACCACTACTTTTCTCTTCACTGTCTGTACAACTAATAAACACTGAATTGACAGTTCACAAGTTTAAACCTGCATTTAACTTTCCTGTGTATTCTATCTTTTTTTATATATGTGCCTCTGCTTTTAAGCCAGAGATGAAGATAGTTTCAAGATTTTCCAATTATTATTTCCAGATGGCATGGCTATTGGCCTTTAAAACTCCATTTTGTTAACTTCATTTTTGGGGGGGACCCGTTTTTCTTTTCTTGGGAAAAAATAAAAAGAATAAAAACATTTGTGGTGTCTGTGTATTTAAAAATAACAAGCAGTGAACACATTGCAAGCTAAATTTGTTTCATAGTAACAATGTAAAACGCAGATATGACAACATAAGTTTCCGTGCCATATGTGATTGAATTATGGTGCATAGATTTTAATAAAAATTCTGTTTATTATTGTAATCGTTAGTATTCTACTGCAGATAACACATCTTTTTATGTTCTCTTTTAAAGTGAGTCAGATTCTAGCCTCTCTGATTGCCTTACTGCTAATGGCCACTTACTGTTCTAATTGGACTGTACGTTCCTTTTCTGGGGAATAAAATTAGACTTATTTCTCCTTGCACTTAACTCATTTGAGTAACATTTCCTAATTGAAATAATCACAGTAATAAGGTCATTTAAAATCTTATTTTTCATCTTTTTTATTTTATCTTATTTGGTTGTTTTGGTCACATTTGGCTTTACTCAGGTCTCCCTCCAGGTTCTGTACTCAGGAAGGGCTCAGAGGATCATATGAGGTGCTGGAGATTGAACCCAAACTGGCCATGTCAAACAGTTTTCCACTGTAACATCTCTATAACACCTTTACAAAATTATTATGCTTATTACTATCACTATCACCACATTGTTCATCAGTTTGCTCCAGCAGGTGCCAGTAACGTCTCCATTCATCCCTGTCATGTGCTAGTTTAGCCCAAAGGCATATTGGAGCTCTTTCAGAGTCAGAGGAATGAGGACCATCATTGTTACTGTTTTTAGCGTAGTGAGTACGCCATGGGTAGCTTGCCAGACTCTGCCATGTGGGCGGGATACTCTCGGTAGTTTGCCAGGCTCTTCTAGAGGGATGGAGGCTTTTGGGGCAGCCTCTAATCACATTTTCTGGTGTTCCCAGTCAGGCATATATGCGGGCAGGATATTCTTGGTAGCCTGCTGGGTTCTCCGAGAGTGACAACTAGACAATAAGAGGTCGTGCAGCCGAAAATGCAGGCACGTGCTTACGGGAGCTTGGGTTTATAATCTCTCGATCTTGGCTGTTGATGGGGTTACACAGCAGTTGGTTTGTGTAACTGTTTAGCTACTGAAAGATGGGGGATCTGGGTGGAGGAAGCCCAGTCCCAAACCGAGCAGGCTTGGAGATCTCAGCCCCGGGTCCAGCACACCTGGGTTCCTCTGCCAGTTCATGCATGAGGCTCATCCTAGCATGTGGATAGTGGTCTCAATGGCTGTGACTGGGTCCAGGAGGTCTTCATCTGCTGGGGGTCTGCTCGGGGCAGAGAGGGAAACTCAAATTACTGTGCTTAATCTTTTAGAATTTTTTAAATTTTAAAATAATATCACAGGCCAGAGAGATAATACAGAGAGAGGTCTAGGCACTTGTCTTGCAGATGGCCAGTTCAATTTGATCCTTGGTACCACATATGGCCTCCCTGCATTGTGAGGAGTGATCCCTGAGCAAAGCATCACCATGAAGCCTGATATAGAATCAGATTGGCTCCTAACCAATGTCTCTCCACAGGAAACCGAAAAATTAAATAATATCACACGAGCAAGCAATATTTATAAAATATATACCATTCAACAATGTCAACAAAGTAAATATAGACATTGTCACATCAAATAATCAAGATGACATTACTATAGTGTAATTTTAATTAAAAGTTGAAAACTATAAATTTTTTATGCAGATAAAGGAAAAACTAATCATTTGTTACAGACATGAAATGAAAAATTGTTTAAAATAATTTTTCCAAATAAAGATATGTCCCTTTTGTTTATCAGAGTGATCCAGAATTTGCATGTATTAACAATGCCTATCCTATTATACAGAAATGACTTGCAAAAAGGTCTTTAAGAATAGTCATTTTTTTAATGCATTTATAAAGAATGGTGACTCTACTACTAAGAACTAAAACATCCATAAATATTGGGAAGCAACTACTAGTCTCCGCTGAAAACCAGATATCTCCAGTCAAATGAACTCCAGAATATATCAGATTCAGAGTATTTAAAAATAAATGTAATATAATCTTTACCCTCAAGATCATCAGAAAGTACTTGTCATGGGGTATGATAGATAATAAAAGAACTACGCAGTAAATGTTCATTGCTGGTGATGATAAACTCAGCATGGGTTGGAGAAAGATTGAGAAATACTTCAGAGAATATTGAATATTTTAAATAAATTTTAGTTACAGAATTTTGTTAGGTAGTGATTAATAGTGAAAGTTAAGAGAGCATGTTATTTCACCATATTTCACATTGGTACACTACTCTGAGATATAGATGCTGAAGAAACAGAAAATGCAAGTAGAGATTTTCTGTAAATTCTCGACCTAAAACATACCCTCAGAAAGGAAGCAATTGTTAACAGTCTCCTCCCAAAATGTTTCCTCAACCAGGCAAGAATTTTCAGAGCAAGGAGACTAGAAATCTATACCATGTTTAGACTGTCACAAAGGTTTATATTTCCCCATCTGTTCTTCCAAGGATTTACTTATTTTTCAAAAACTTCATTTACTGCCCACAAATGAGCATCAATAATGATGCTTTCCCATTCTCTATTAAATAATACTTAGTCTTGAATTCTAAATCAACTCAGGGAGTTAGTCATTTTTACTTGAGTACCTCCTAAGTATAGACAAGGTAAACATGTTAATAAAGTTCATTTATTTTTCTTTGGTTAATCCATCTTTTAATTCAGGAGAACTTAGAAGTATATGAAACTGGAGAAGTAGTATAGTGAGCAGGGAATACTTGTGCTGAAAGTTAGAATACACAACTGTCAGAAGAGTTTGCACTATAAATAGCTTATTTTCTAGCTTAAGGCAAACAAATTTTAAAAATTAAAGAATTTTCCTAAAAGAAAATTACAATTTGCTTTAAACGAAACCCAGATGAAACATGAGGATGGATGTCAGATGCCATTTTACTTCATACTTGAGTTTGTCATTTACTTAGAAATTTCACAGTAATGTTTATTATTAGGAATCATCTTGACAATGGTGATTATTACATCAACACAGTGGGAGTTGTTAGAGTTTATTAGTCTTAGGCCATGACAATTGCTGAACAACTGCAGAGAGCATCTGGATTAGTTAGCTCACTCTCGACAGACATCTAATGGAATAAGTTCTTTATTAAATCAAGTAATCTCAAATTTTCTTAAACTTGAGGCTTTTTAAAAACTCCTCAAGAAGTTGTCATATGCTATTAATGTACAATAAGTGCCATTCATTAAGCCTATATTATTAATGTGACAGACATTTTATGTTAAATAATTACTACCTACTGCTTCATCTTTGTCCTTTGTAGCTTTAATTTTTACATGTCAACAACACTCTCTTTGGAATGTGATGTTTACATATACAAAATAGTCTTGCTATGGCAAATGGGTATTTGGAAGCTAATTCCCTGTGCCATGGGCTGGAGCAATAGCACAGCAGGTAGGGCGTCTGCCTTGCACGCAGCCAACATGGCCGACCCGAGTTCGATTCTTCCGCCCCTCTCGGAGAGCCCGGCAAGCTACCGAGAGTATTCGATATGCCAGACACAGTAACAACAAAGTCTCCAAAGGAGACGTTACTGGGCCCGCTCGAGCAAATTGACGATCAACGGGAGGGCCTTTACCTTTTACCTTATCCCTGTGCCATGAATTTTTTTATGCTTCAAAAATCAACATTTTTTCATACCATTCTAAGTTTTCCTGTCATTCAGAATAAAATTTTTTTCTGTTCTATTGTCGCAAGTACAATTATTTCTTTTTTATTAAAAATTAACTTTTTGTGATCTGTTCTTAAGTAGATTGTTTTAGAAATTCTATGTTCCACATGGCAATTTAACTTGCCATCAATTCCTGTGGTTTTTAAATAGCAATTCTGCATAACAACCAAGCTATTGAATTACCTTTTGTTTTGTATTTGGAGAATGTTGGCTAATGTAAGCCTTAAATTCTGCCATAAACTTTCCACATTCTTGTGATATGCTAACTTGTTGGAAAATATATTAGATAAGTACATAACTTCATTAGAATAAAAATGCGGATTTAAAACATAATGAAATATTGATATTTGTGTTAACCTCACTTAATAAGTGAATGCAACTTTTTATCTCCTTGGTAGCTCAGTTTCAAAAAACAAATGCTAATCTACTATTTGTTCATGTATAGTTCATTGTATACCTTGAAAAAAGTTTAGTTTTATGACCCACACTTTAATAGTTATGCAATATCATTCTTATTTTAGTATATTTGGGGAATTTGTGCTAAGGAAAAAGCAGAACAAGGATATAAACATGCATAATAGAAAACTATCACAACTTTGTTGGTATTATATATAAATTAGAACAAAATTATAATATTTTTGGTACTTTCAATGATGGTAACAGTAATAGTTCTTTTACCTCAAATATATGTGTGTGGGGGGAGGGGTAACCTACTAATCATCGCTATTGAATTCCCTTTACTATCTCTGTGTTTTCCCTTCTCATTGAAGGTTTTTCCTCTTCTACCTAGTAGATAATTTTTTAAAATTTTTATCACAAAATTTACATACAAGTGATACTACATGGAAAGTATCATGTTAAGCGAAATGACTCAGAAAGAAAGGGATAGACATAGATTGCATTCATCTGGGGAACATAAAGTAACAAAATAGGAGACTAACACCCAAGAATGGCCGAAATTAGTACCAGGAATTTTACTCCATGGCTTGGAGGCCAACCACACATGCTAGGGGAAAAGGGAGCTCAGATAGAGAAGGGAACACCAAATAAAGGTGTTGGGAGGATCCTCCCAAGATGGGAGATGCATGCTGAATGCAGTTAATTTTTTTATTCACAAAATTTGTTCCCAAGTTCATTGTCGTACTCATACTCTTGCTACTCAATCTGTAGGTGGGGGGTGACCAGGTCCTGTGTATTGAAAGGAATATCAAGGGTAGTAACAAATACTTTAAATGCTTACTGCAATGAAAAACACACTCAAATGTAGAGACATGTTGATGTGTAAAAAATATTTCAAGCAGTTTTATAAAGCTAAACCGCCATCATCCAACAGTACCTTGAACAAGTGGACAAGGTTCTGGAGGCTATTGTGTGCTGTGCAAAATCAATTGTTTTATATTGGAAATAATAAAAATAACATTGATATTCAAGCTAGGTTTTATTGAGGAATTAAATAGTTTCAGTCTCTTTACATAAGAAAACCATAGAAATCAATTGCATTTATAGAGGTATAGGTAAAGAACTCTAACTTACATTGAAACCTAAGAAAACCTCAAGATGTAACAAAATGTCTTCACATAGACATGGATTATATCAGTGTCACTTTCTAGACCGATTAGATACTATAATAGTTATAATTCTGCTTTCAACTGTTGTTTTTATAATACCATGACATGTACCATGAAAATGTAGCCCAGATCAAAGATATATGTGATGTATTATGTAGCTGCAGCATCTAATTCATTTGTCATTTGACAAATGAATAAAGTAAAAACTAAGTGAGTCTTTTAAAGTAGTTACTAAAGAATGGCCAAGATTAGTACCAGGAATTTTGCACTATGGTTTAGAGGCCAGCCACATATGCTAGGGGTAAAAGGGAGCTCAGACAGAGAAGGGAGCACCAAATAAAGGACATTAGGAGGATACTCCCAGGACGGGAGAAGCATGCTGAAAGTAGACTATAGACCAAACATGATTGCCACTCAATGCCTCTTTTGCAAAGCACAACACCCAAAAGGAGAGGAGAACAAAAGGGAATGCCCTGTCACAGAGGCAGGGTGGGATGGGGGATGGGAGAGATACTGGGATCCGTGGTGGTGGGGAATGGTCACTGGTGGAGGGATGGTATTTGATCATTGTATAATTGAAACCCAAGCACAAAAAGTTGTAAGTCTACAACTGCACCTCATGGTGTCTCACTTATAAAAATTAAAAAAAAATTTAAAAAAGTAGTTACTAATTCGGATTGCTTATAGGACTCTGTGAGTGTAGAGACCACCTCTTTCTTGAAACAACCATCAGGAAAAAAATGTTAGAACTTATTTTCAGTCAGGCATTTGGAAGTACTGGCCAAGCATATGCTTATTGACAGAATCCAATGCAGGTTGAAAAAAAATCAAATTTGAAAAGTTAATGCAAATTAACTTCCTCTCAACTGCTGTCATGCAAGTGAATTTGACTGTGATTCAACAGTGTGGAAATAATCAAGTTAGTTGGTTTATCATTGTCTTATTTCCTCATATCAATGACAATGTTTGAATAAGTTCTAAATTATGTTAAACATGCCCTGATTTATTGAGCATGATATTGTGAAATCAAATACATAGCTTCTGGCTTTAATTAGTAGTTCAAAGTGACTATTATCATTTTGAAAATAATTTTAATTTCTTATATTTATATAAATGTATTTTAGTAAGTAGGTGCAAATACTGAGTAATATGAAACCACATGCTTATTTTAACTTCTTTCAACAGTTGGAGCTATTTTACTTTCTATTTAGTAGGACTATCCTCTCAAGTTTTAGAGTTCTTGAGTCTACTTTGTAAGACTTCTGCCTTCCAGGTCTTAAGAGACTTTAAGTATCTCTGAATGCTGTAGGCAATGAAGCTCTCTTGAATAATGCTTTTTAAAAAATAATGCTTTTATAAAAATATGATGACTTTTGTGTATAAAATAGAAGGGCATTTGTTAGAATGTTGGTCCCAAGTGTGATTATCTTTTCTGAGCTCTATGTGTCTGGTTGTCTGTTACCTCTGTTTGAGTAGCTTCAGTGTCTCATTCTCAAGAAAATAGAGAAGACACATACGAAGGTCAGAGTCCAAAGACTTAGAAAGGTGGTTAAAAGTTTATCATTTTATATCTGTATTCTTATTCAAGACAGACAGACAATAAAAGAAAAACAAACTATTATTAGTTGGAATAGATAAATAAAGGACAGATTTAACTGTATTTAAAAGGTCATTGATAATAATTATTTAGAATTTTAGGGATTTCCCCTTCTTAAATGTCTCCACATTGTTATTTTTAAACTTCTACCTATTTCCCTATAATTGCTGCCTGCTAGCGTCTGTCTTCCTAGTGACCTTTAAAAGGGAATCTAAGTGCAGAGAAAGATTCGAGTGGAAGTGTGCCCAGATAAAGGCAGCAAAGATGTATCTCTGGGGGCCATTCTTTGGATTCAAAGAACAGGAGGGGAGGAAGGGTGACCTGGAAACTAAACTAAGATCCAGAAGCAAACTCAGACAATTAAATCTCACAGAGGGTCTCAGGATGATTTGCCTAAAAATAGACCAGTGTTTCTATTATTTCAAGACAATTAGATATGCAAGAGAACCATATTGTAGCATTCTACTATATTTCTTAGTGAAGGAATACAATTTGTTGAAGGGTAGAGAAAGACAAATGCCCTTTTTTGTTTGGTTTTCTTTTTTGTTTTTTGACCCACACTTGGCATTGCTCAGGGCTTACTCCTGGCTCTGTGCTCAGAGATCACTCCTGGGAGACCATCTGTAATAGAACCCAGATGGGTCATGTGCAAGGTAAGTGTTGTACCTGCTGTACTATTTCCCCGGCCCTAAAAATGCTCTTAAATATTTTGTGTAAGTGTAGTAATAACCTCTTTAGACTCTATTTACCTGTGATTGCTACTATTTTTGTTCTATGCTTTGTTTTTGTCTTTTATATTGACCCAGATTATGGTCTCAACCCTAACTTTGAATTACACATTTAAAAATGTGGTAATCACACTTAAAATGAGTTCTGTATTCTCAGCAAAATTTTAATGTTCAATGCTTTATTATTGATGGAAAAAACTGATTTTAGTAGATTTCAAGAACCTATTCATCTTATCTTACTGAAAATTTGACCCATCAACTACTATATTACAGTTATTCTCTCGCCCTTGAATTCAGAAAATTACTTATATTGACTTCCTTGAATTCATGGGTTAAACAATCAACTGAAAGTCTTGCCTTTGTGTTCTAATAATGAACACCTAACTACTCATATTCAGGAACTCTATCTTACCCTGAATAGTAGTGAGATGCCAACTCAAATATTTGGTAAAGTTCCTGACATAAGTGTCAATATTAGTTTTCTTCAAGTAAATCAAATGCAGTAGTTGGAACTATGAAAACTATTAAGATGTTAGAAATAAAGTCTACACTTTGGACTAAGTTCTCAGTCAATAAATAAAATAATGCATGCATACTACAAATAGACAAAAAAGAAAAATACTATGAGAGCTTAAAATGATTTCATTATCTACTCCATTTAAAAAATAAACATCCAACGGAAATGTCATTATCTTATTTATCTGTTTCATCATTAATGATCACATCCACAGTATTAGGAGGTATAGAGTTGAACTGCTAAACCTTAAATTTGTCTACCTCAGTGAAGCCACCTGTGAACGCCCTATTATTCACATGGGGGGGAAAAAAATCTCATTTTCTGATTGCGTTTGTTTCCTGTCAAGCTTAATATGTTTTCATCTTGACAATTATGTCTTACCTTTTAAATTCCATGCCACTTTCATGGATATCTGGATTTGGTAAATCTTTCACTTATTCTAGCCACACTCTTGGCAGAATTAATTTCCTCCGCATTGGCTCTCTGTACAACAGGGCTTGGGGATTTTGAGGAAAGAGAATTGTTTTTTAGGCAATTCTTCTAGAGGTAAAGGCATTAATTACAATAGAACACTCTTTTTTTAGATTTTTATTTAAATTACGTGACATTGATAAATGATAGTATGTGATAAGTGTAGAAAAATTCTTACAGTGATTTTATTCCAGATGTCAGGTTACAGGATATAATTTAATGCTGTCTTCTCTACTTTTTTTTACTGTCCTCTGATAGATGCCATCACCAATGTAAAACATCATCCTTACCATTACTCTAAATTTGTTGTATCTTTCTACAATTTAGTTTAATATGTGGAATGAGATATTTTAGTTTTAGGACCTAGTTTTAAAAAATAACGACAACAAAAAAATCTAACTTATCTTGAGGAAGAATTTTCTCTCCTGACTCTTTTTAACAAATTATAAAAACAAAACAAAAACAAAGTTTTGACTTATGCCCTGAAATTTCAAATTTAACTTCTCCAGTTCTTGTTAAGCTCAAATGTATTAAGTCAAAAACAAAGAACAAACTTAGTCTAGTTAGTTAAGTCACATGCAAAATAAAAAACAAAACTTGTTACCTGACATCATATTATTTTTTTCTACACCAATGACTTTGAACACATTAAACATAATGCATTGATTTCGAAATATAAAGGTAAGCCCTTTGTTTGCTCTTTTTGGGGGAGAGGTGTCAATACTTGGTGATTCTCAGGACTTCCTAACTCAGAGCTCAACGATCACTCTTGGCAGGCTCTGGGGACCATATGGGGTACCAGGTATCTAACCTGGGTTATATGTGCAAGGCTGTGTGCAACTTTTGTTCTGACCCCCTAACCTTGATATTTTGTTGTTGTTGTGTTTTGGTTTGGGTGTCACACCAAATTGTGCTCAGGACATACTACTGGCTCTGTCTGACCTCAGGATCACTCATGGTAACTTCCTGGGACTTGTAAGTCACTTGTAAAGCAAGACACCAACTCACTGTACTATTACTCCATCCTGAACCCTATGTTTTCATAAAATTCTTCTACTCTTAGCTAAGGTGAGTTAAACAAATAAAGCTATACATTTTCAGTTTCTGGTTCACTAAAAATGTATTGCTCTCTAGCAAAGTGAATTGCTTTGTACACTAGAAGAGGGCTCTTGATTGATTCTTTCTAAAACACAATTGACCAAGTTTCAAGTGAAGTAAAACATTATGACTTATCTCTAGAACACTTCAAATACCCATCACTAATCTTCTGTTGTTACTTCTAGTGTACCTTTTCTGCCCCCACTCCATTTGTCATCACTACTTATCCCCACCCATTGAACTCGGTTCTGTATTCAAAGTATTCTGTATTCTTCACTTCATTCTTTATACCACATGTGCATATACGTCATCCAGTATTTGATATTTTTCCTCTGATGTTAATTTCATTAACATAATCCCTCTAGCAACATGAATCCCTCTAATTCTATTCATCTTGTAACAAAAGACAATGACTCATTTTTTCTTATAGCTCAGTAATATAAATTTGTGTTTATGTGTGCCAAAATTACTTTTTATCCCATCATCTGTTACTGAGCACTTGGTTATTTCTGAATCGTGGCTATTATAAATAGTGTTGCAATGAACATAGGTTTTCATATTACTTTTGAATTCATCTTAGGTCTTCTTGGGATAGATATTAAGGAATGAATCACCTTATCATAGATCATACTTTTAGTTTTTTGAGAAGTCTTCATACTGTTCTCTGTAGAGACAGACTACGTTCTCACCAGCAGTGAGTGTGGGCTCTATTTCATTACATGCATTTCTTGTACTACTATTTTTATATAGAGTATTTGATACTACTTTTTGCTATCTCACTGATATTTTAATTTGCCTTTATTTCCAGGCTATGAAAAGATGGTGAGCACTTTTTCATTTGCTGAGTGATTAGGTCTTTGAAGAAACGTTTATCTACTCCACACAAATATATTATCAATATTTTTAGTTACTTTGGAATAAGTTAAAAATCAATTATGTTTCTTTACACATAAGTGCTTCAGTATAACTCCTGAGAATAAATAAAATATGTTACATAATGAAAACATTTAAATGTGATTATAACTTACTGCAAAATTATAATTAAATTATATATTAAATTTTAATTAACTCATTGTAATTAATTAATTTATTTATTATGCTTTATTTTTTTAAATTTGTGGGCAATTTTATTGGTCATAATTTGCATGTAATTATGAATTGAGATAACGTTTTATTATGAAATGATTTTCATCAAGAAAACATTTACTTTAGGATAGATACCATAACCCAGATATTCACAGTCTGGGTCAGTCATTAGCACTTTACCAAGGTCAAGAGACAGGGGAGTTTTAAAAGATCAGGGGAGGAAGAGATCTGGATTTCCTCATTTATTTTGAAATCAGGATTCTTTCTCTATACTCCTCAGACAAAAAGCTGCATATCAGGTCTTTTGTAACAATCAGCAGATGATCTCCTGTTTCTTTCCTAAACACAAATAAGGAGAGAACTGGGAATTGCTGTTCTTTTGTAGTTGCTGATAAGGAGAAAACGGTGAATTGAGGCTGCACTGAGCAACTTGCCCCAAACTCAGCATGCCAGTTAGATTGAAGGTGGCATCTGATTTGAAGTTGCTCCCAGGTGCTCACATTCTGCCTGTAGACGGAAACCTTGTGTCCTCTCAAAGTTTTCATTTTTATTTTGAATAGTGTACTTATGTATGATCTAATAATTAGTACTTTTAAAAATCAGAAGTTTGCCATTGCTATCCTATTGATATCTACACCAAAGTCTCAGTACATTTCATCATTATTTCTCATAAAAAATGCCTTTTAGATATTATTTTTTTCCAAATCCACGGCCTTTTGCAGGGTAGTGCCTTGCATTCAGTTTCTAGACCTCCCTATTCCGCCTTCATCTGAAGCATTTCCTAGATTTTTGTCTTCCTTGATTTTGACATTTTTGGCTTGATGAAGATCAAATTTTTAAATACTTGACATCTTGTTCTATTAATGCAATCGAAGTTTAATAAACTTGCTCATTCTCATCTAACTTGCAATGCCAGCCCTCAGCTAAATTAAACTTGATCATAGGTTCCACTTCAAGCCTATAAAGAAAGCGTAAACTGGGAGAAAGTTACAAAGTCAGATTACTTTCTGCCTCCCCTGACTTCCCCATGACCTGGAACTTCATCACCCTCTTGTCATTGTTTCTTTCTTACTCAATCACTGCTTGTTCTTGATTTCCTTAGGATTTGTGATGGGCCAGATGAGGGACAAAAAGCCAAGAAAGTCCTAGTTCAATGCCACTGGTGTGCTTGATGCTTCTCTTTGGTCTTTACTGAGTGAATTACAGTTCCATTGACTTTTCCTTGGAATCTTTGGGGACTCTGTCTCAAAAACATGTTCCCCATATTCTAAGGCACACATATGATACTGAATACTTTCTACTTGATTGAACAACTCCCCCCCTCTTCCCTAAAGGGAGCAGCTAAGTACCATCAGCCATTGCCTCATTCAAAAAAAATATGTAATGGTTAATATTTGGACATCTATTTTTCCTAATAATTTTTAAATATAAGGCATAAAGTTTGGTGTGAGTGGTGCAGACCGAATTTCACTGAATATTTTATCAGTTCTCTCTGTATATGTATAGTCACATATTTCACTTTAGAACCTGGAAACTATCCTTTTGTTCTCTGTATTTAGAGTCTTCCGGCAGATCTGAGGCAGGACCGAATAGGCAGTACCAAACTAGCTCAGTGGCTGAGTGTCGGCTCTGCAGCTGGAGGCTGGGGTTTAATCCCTGGTACTTAATAACTCCCTGAACACCACTGAGTATGGAAAAAATAACAGCAAAAACCCAAAAAAGCAAAACTGTGGCAGAAGTAAATATTTACTAAAGCATGTATTACATGCCATAATAAAGAGTTTTTGCATATACAATTATGTAAATTTTGTAGCTCCTAGAGACATAAGGGAAAAAAAGCATGATATTTAATTTTAGGAGAGGTAAGGTGCCTGGGATACTCTTGGGATTTCTCAGGGGACTATATTTAGTGCCAGGGAATGACCTGGGATTAAGCACATGCAAGGCAAATGCCTTACGCGCTATATTATCACTCTGACCCGAAGTTTCATTTTTCTTTGGCTATCCTTATATATGAATAAGAAGGGTTAGACTAATACTTCTAATATGGCATTGCAAATGTTATAAGAACAACTGTTATAAGAACAAATACAATCTGTGAAAATAATTTTTAGAGATTGGCGTTGTAACTTTCAATGTTACAGTGAATGCTCTACTTGGATGAGAAAAGTTTCTCTCAGTTCTCAGTTCCAGGAATAATTACATTTCTTCCAAGGAGCAGTTTATATATATATATATATATATATATATATATATATATATATATATGCACGGCGGTGAGTTTTTTTTATTTGTGGTCACTGTATTTTTACTGGAGCTCACATGGTTTGTTTTTAGCTCCCGAGAATGTGCAAAACTGAAGGATACATATTTGTTCTACAGGAACTGTCACCTTAAAGGTCTGATTCCACTTTCCATGGAATCTGATCAATCAAGAGGCAAGATGATGGAGATTTATTCAGAAACTAGCTGTCAGTTTAGAAAACGGCCGATTGGTGCTCTGAAAGGAACCATATAATCTACATGGTTCAAAAAAGCATCTTTTACATAAAAAACAAAGTATATTTGTAAAAAGTACAGATTGCTGGTCTGTGGGCAATAGAGTGTTTAGTAAACTCTGACCACTTGTGGGCTCATCCACGAGGTGTATGTGTTTGCCTGCATATCCATCATAAGAGTTCTCATGAGGATTCAGCTCATGGGTTTTTTTGTGGATGAGATAAGGTAGCATATACCCAGAATCAGTGCTGGATTTTTATTTTGAACCAGCTGTTTTGGGCTGGATTGAATACAACGTTGATTTTTTTTAAATACTTTTTTATCTTTCTTTGTAGTTCTTCACATTTGCCCCCATTTACATTCTGAGATTAAATAGAAGAATTTTTTTGGCAACAAAGTAGCACATACATTTATAATTCTATTGGAAATAATAAATATCAACATTTAATAGCAAGGAGGAATCTCTTTCCCACATTTACTGTGATCAAAGGATAGGATAGATATTTTTAATTATAGAAAATGTCAATTATTATCTACTTAAAATAGGAAAATATTTAAATGAGTTTAATCTATAGAAACTAGGAACTTCTCATTCCTTCCTGTTTTCCATTTCTTTTTCTCCTTCTCTCTTTCTATCTTCTCTCTTTCTTTCTTCCTTCCTCTCCTACCTCTCCTTCCTTCCTTCCTTCCTTCCTTCCTTCCTTCCTTCCTTCCTTCCTTCCTTCCTTTCAACTGGCGGTTCCAAGACTTTTGTTCAGTTGTCACTGCTGGTGATGCTTAGGGCTCTGTATTAGGAATCCAACCAGAGTTCAGAATGCAAGGCAAATGCCTTAAAACCTCTACTGTCTCTCTGGTCTGGAATTATTTCTTTCTCACAGTTTCAAAGAGCTTTAGTTTACAGTGAAAATAGAACCTCAACCTTCACTGCACTGCCACTGAAGGCAGACAGTGAATGCTACGCAGTAAATGTCCATGTTTGCACCATGTCTCACTTGTACAAAGAAGCGGAACAGAAATGACATTCACTGTACACAAGTTACATACAATAGGGTCCTCTGTTGACACTGGTTGAGCATTGCCGACTTTAGAAGGAATAAAATTAGAAGATTTAAACCGCTGCATGTACATAAATTATTTGCTCATTTGTTTTTATTATGAGATAATTCAATAGCGTGAGTGATCACATTTAGTTGTTTTAGGTATATTTTGTTGGGCTTTTCGAAATTGAGCTATTATATATAGAAATTGGCTATATTGGATGTCAAAGAATCTTTAAAAGGGGTTAATTCAGTTATTACAGTTTTACTTGGAGCTTGATCATCATCACAATGGAAAGCTTGACTATCACTATTTTATATTCATAAAAAGTGTTTGAGTGCATATTTAATTCATTTTAGAGTTGTTAGAAAATTAATATGGCATTATTTTTCTGATGATGTTTCCCATTGTAGTTGCTATAGAAATGAGACTAATAATGCCAGCTCATTCAAGGAATATAGCTTCAGGAATGAATGTGTTTTTTCTTTATATTGAAATGGTAGTTTTCTAATAGAGATACTGAATGTTGTATATTCAAATATCTTTAAAGGAATACTTAATTCAAAATTGAGTGCAAAGAAGCTGCAGACGATTATTCATCCATGTAGATACAATTATATTGTGGTAGATAATGGATTTGTGTTATTTTTAATGTCTATACATGGCTACAGCGAGACTGAAGTTGTTTTTATAACTTTTCAGTACATTGAACGAAAAGAAAGTATGACAGTAGAAAGCATCTGATAAATTAAATGTGACATGTTTTTTTATCCAGATAAAATGGTTTCTGAGCAGCTGGTAATTGTGAATATTTCAGCAGTCATTTTTGATGTGAAATACTTCTGTGTTCAACACTAATGAGTTGTGAGTTGTACTTCATCAAATTGACAGTTTCCTTACTTTTGTAAATAGGCATGCAATACACCTTGTAAAAGCTGGTAAAAAGATACTCACTCACCTTTTAAGTGTATGCAATTTGTTGTAAGCTTTACCATCATCTTTTTATCGGGTAAATACTATCAAGAAAGGCTAATAATTCATTGGTTATTTAATAACTACCAGCATCATAATAGCTACCAGATTTAACACTGTCCACTGTATAATTATTGTGTCTCAAATTAGCTCCAAGAAAAAACAGTGACATTGTACTTTGCCTACAAAGTAAATAATGGAGTGACATGTTCTTTAAAGTGTTTTCAGATAAAAATCTTGTGTTTGTTGTTGTGATTTAATATAAATATTTTAGGAAATAAAGGATAACTACATTTTTACCATGTTTTTTTTTGTGTGTGTATGCTTGGGGGGCCATACATCGTGGTTTTCAGGGCTTACTCATGACCTTACTTTTACAAATTATCCAGGTGGCACCGGGGGGGACCATATGTGGTACAGGAAGTTGAACCTGGACTGCCACAGATAAGTGGTTTCCTTTCTCTCTCATCACTCCAGTTCCTATTTTTTACAAAACTTTAAATAATACCTTACAATACATAATTACAAGACATTATATATTACATCATTTCATAATATTATGGGGTAGGAAGTTTATGCATTTTTCTATTGTGTAGGTGAAGGGAGTGACAGAGACATGGGTTTGTGTCACTGTGTGCGACTGAGTTGCTTGTACTTTCAATATGCTACTGTTTGCAGTAAGTGATGAAAAGAAAATCACTCAAGATCTACTAGGGACATGGCAGCACAATGAGAATCACATGTTCAAGGAGAATTAATGATAAAATAAATTAATTGGGGAAATATACTAGATTAAATGCAAAACACTGAAATTGGTTATGCTATTGGGATTACAACAACACATAACACCTTAGAACAGATTGGATATTAGTAACAATAAACAACTCATTCTTAGGAAAAATGATATAGTAATCTTTGAAATATCATAATATGTTGTAAACTTTTAGTGGATGTTCATCTGGACAGCTGAGTCTGTACGGAATCTTCCAAACTTTTGGAGCAGATAGTTCTTTTTGAACTGTGTTTCTTTTTATTCTGTTTGTTTTTGTTATTGGAATTTAAAAAAATCATCTCTGAAAAAAAGAAAGATCTATTTCAAACATATTTTCTGCCCTCTAGGAATGTTTTCCAGCCATTCCTTGTGATAATTTATTATTTTAGAGAATATCACTGCCTTTCAATGAATTGTATTTTAGAGAATATCACTGCCTTTCAGTGAATTTTATTTTGATGTTTTTGGAAGGAAATATGTTAAAATTAGTGAGCTGAAATCCTTTATAAAACAGGAGCCTGGAATTTCTAAGTAAAATATAGTAAGTCTTGTTTATAAAAGCACAGATGACCTCAGAAATGATGAAGGGATATTCTCAGAAACTAAACACTAAAGCTTTTCCGAAAACCAGGTTTATCAGGCAATGTGAAGGTGGGATAATCAAGGACTAAAAGAGAATTGGATTCAGTTTCAGTCAAAGGCTTATGATACCCTGTTTTCCATTCCAACAAAACTGTAGCTTAGTCTATTCCATGTTTTAGAATCACTAAAAGGGCGCAACCTAGGACAAAAAGCAATTTTCTCTCAGCGTGAAAATGGAAAGAAAATGTTTGCAGCTAGCTGAAATCTGTGGTTAACTATTCCTAATTCTACTAATGGAAGATTGAGTGATATGGTGGTGTTCCTCAAGAAGTTGTTCCTTCTCCTATGTATCATTTATTATGAGTTCAATAAACCTTGTCGATTTTAGACCAAGCATTCCATTTCCTTCAAGTATTCCTATGTACTAAGGCATTTAATATCGTAAAATCATACTAGTCTTCTTCAGTAAACAGGCAAGTTGGCATACAATATTTTAGCTCAGATTGTAACTTTTTCCACCAGCAGTGAAGGAGAGTCCCTTTCTCACCACATCCGCGCCAGCACAGGTACAAGCACAATTTTTTTTTTAATTTTATTTTTTTATTATTTTTTTTTACAGTTGTAGATTTACAATTTTTTGTGCTTAGTTTTCAATTATACAATGATCAGATACCCATCCCTCCACCGTGCCTGTTTTTCACCACCATGGATAATATTCTCCCAAGGAATTTAGTGTGAAAACAATAAGCTTCCACTCATTAATTTGGATGAGACATCAGCATAGAGATAAACTAGGAATATTTGATACGTGTTATAGAAAATTTAAGTTACAGAAACTTAAAGCCCTGGTGTTTAAGCAAGTGAAACTCTATTATCTAAAGAAATCAGGGAAGTCAGAGTTTATTTAGAAATGATAATGGATAAGCTAACAACTTTTATAACTGCTTATTGAATAGAATGACTGTTTGACCTGGATTTCAAGTGTCATGTATTCCTACTTGTGGAACAATGGGGTCCAGCTAACCTGGTAATAAAGATTCATCTCATGTCACTTCTCTGTGTGTACATAATATTTTGTTTAATCAAGCAGTGCTTTGCTTCTGGTTTCACTTCTATATCGATAGAATGTAAGGGGGAAATGATCTGGTGCGAAGACATTTTGAAAGAGGTGTTCTGTCCTGTGTATAATCACTTTCTATGTGTAGATAGGCAAACCCATTGTTCTCTAGTATTTTATACCATTTGGGATATGAAACATGCATCTCAGTGTCTTTGTTTGAATATCTAGAAACTGCAAAGTGGTTTTAAATAGTCATTGATCATTTAAACAGGCATGATAGAATCAAGAAATAAATTTCTCTACATTCAAAGTTGATTGCAATTTAGACGTCTTAATAGTGCTGTAAAGACAAATTTCTATCAGAGGAGTATATTTAGATACATAGATTTAATAGATATATTATACAGCTATTTAACATTTGTGTTTATAGTCAATATATATTACATCTAATTATTATATATACTTAATACGTGTATTTAATGCACGTGTTATATCTAACACAGAGCATTAAGTATATAGGTTGCCGTTAGGAAAATTCATGGAAAACTTCCCTCAGAGAAAGGTATAAAGAATATTTACTGTCAATAAGTTTATACTATTAATGAGTTATATTCACAGTGGTATGAAATATTAGCTCTGTCAGCTTCTTACAATTTATGGGGCTTTTGCAGACCTTCAGCAATGCAGATAAGCATTGCTGTGCTCATTCTGAATATTGGATACATCCTCCTTGCACTTTGAAAAGCAAATAGAGTACATACATTTATCAATCCTGACATTGATCCCTTTCTACCTAGCTCAGCAAAGAATCACCTCGATAATACAAAAATCAAAAAGAAAAATATGGAAGGCCAAATAGAATAAGCGATCTTATATTTTATGATTGGCCTATTTGAAGGTGGAAATGACTAATTCTAATTTCAAGTCTTTTTTTTCAAGCTTTGTGTCCTTCTTTCAAAGAAGTACGTATAAACAAAGGACTCCCACAATTGATACGTATATTTTTGCAATTGAAGGCAAAACAGAAATCACAAATACAAATATAATTTAAATGACATTGTATATAACTCATGCTGAGATATTTCCATTGTTTTGGTATTCAGAAAAAAAGACCCAGTATGTCTAATTTCAACTAATGTGACTTGCACTTCTTAACATTTTAGTTTATCATAAAGAATGTGATCCTTTGTGTGCATGTGGTAGGACTTAGTTTGACCACCAGCACTGCAAGATTGTCTGGGCGGTGTCAGGAGATATCCCTGAGCAAAGCTGGTGTTGATTTCCATATCACTAGTTATGGCTCTGGCGGTGTTTTTAAAATTTTTCTTTAGCGCCCCTTAATACCAAGCTTATTCTACTCTTCTCATATTCCAAACCCAACCCCTTCACTCAATGGCAGACAGCAGAGGGAAGGATTTTCATGATAACTTTGTGCCCCTACCACAAGTATTCCCTTTAGCCCTCATTCCATCTGTTCATGGTCCACTGAAATGTAGATAGAGGAGAGTAGAGGAGACATGAACCTCTCCTTGAAGACCAGGTGGAAGGGGCCAGAGAGCTGGAGAGCCCTGCATAGCCCCTGGATAGGAGCAGAGAAGTCAGAACCCAGCCCCTGCCACCAGCCTAGGGGGCCAGAGAGGAGGACAGTCATAAATCTGCTCCCTCATAAACCTCCCTGCACGTACAAAATGTGACCTTGTGAAACTAATTTTTTATATCTGCCACAGTAGGAGGGACTGTTGAAATAGAATCCATTTCCACTTCCATTTATACTATATAGACCTTGCTCCACATGATTTCACAGAGAATAAATATAGTTCATATGACTCTGTTAAGAAATACTTGTAATTCTCATGATTGATGAAAAAATTGTTACCAAACTATCATTAGTTTGTTATCTAAATCTTTTTAAGTCTGCCAATATTTTAAATTTTCTTTTTCTTTCTTTATCTTCTTTTGTGTTTCTGTTGTTTTGTTGCTTGCTTTTGGTTTTTGGCTCAGGGGTACTCAGGCTTTACTCTTTTTGGACTCAGTGGTCACTGCTGGAAGTTCTGAGGGAGACCATCTGCAACTGAGCCCGGGTCAGCTGTGTGCAAGGCAAGGTACCTTACCCACTATACTACCCCTCCAGCTCAAAGTTAAATGTTTAGTGTTGTTTTATAATATTTGTGAACACTGAGATGCCCACTTAGGGATGCCAGATGTGAGGAAAACTGAGTGTGTGTTTGTGGGTGGGTGTCCTTGGTATGACGTGTTTGGTGGCCAAGCAAATGGGCAGAGAAAAAAATGGGGGACCACAGACTGATTCAGGTCAATTGGCAGTGAAATTTAATTCAGAACCAAATAGCATACTTATAGAACATCTGTGGGGATTGGAAGTACAGGACTGCACGTAGGAGTGATTGATCATTTAGAGGTAAAGCGTTTCTATGCAGGCAATTCTCTTGGGGGATTAACTCAAGGAGACTTCTGTCTATGACCAGACTGAGAAATCCACTCAGGATAGACTAGCGTTTATATTGCTTTTCTCTTTCCCTTGCTGCTAGTATGTATTAAAAAATTATGTTTATTTCTTCTTAATAGATACAGTTATTTGAATAAATAGACTAAGAAATATAGATTCCAAAACTTAGTTCCTAGGTTCCCAGAACAAGGTTTAAAAGTCAGCTAGGCTTGTACCATAAATTCCAGACTAAGTCTTCAGGTCTTTTTAGCTTATCCTACCCCTTGGGATCCTATCTTTTAGATTATGGCTTATATCAAGAACGTGATTTATGAGTTCTCAACTATCCCATATTGCGGTTTTGCTGCTTGCTCCAGGTCTTCCCAGTGATCTCTTGGTGAGACCCATTTTTTTAGTGGTAGAAACTACAGCAACTGAAGTCAAGTAATTATAATGGATGGCCAGGAGTACATTTCAGACTCAATTAACTTGCCATATTAGGAGCATAGCGTAGCACCTTACTGTGTTTAAGCAAAGAACACTGTTCTATAGTAAAATATGAAAAGGTTCTGGGGGAAAGAAAAACAAGTAATCCACTATAGATACAAAGTCCGGAGTGAAGGTTTGACTTTATAAGTAACCAAGCCTGATTTGGGGAATCTGGTAGTTAACAGAATGTGAGGTAAAGCACAAAGATAAACTTGGTGGATTAGGAGTGCTTGCAAGAACACTATAAGCTTTTCTGGGGAGGAGGAAAAGGAATCATTCACTGATGAAGCCAAAAATACTTGGTGTTAATATCCACAAATATTCCTTAAAACTCTATATTTTTTCTGATTCATTCAGTGTATACTGGTCTGCTCTACCAAACTGGGGTGAAACAGGTAAGTAGGAGAAATCACAGCTTCATTGCTCAAAAATTAGGGCTCCAGAATGCTTCACAAAGGCACATTTGTCAGTGTGTTACTCAATGTACAATGACAGGTAGGCCCTACTCATTATTATTCTGACAAAACTCTCCAGTAAGCAAAACACAAACAAAAACTCCCAGTGGAAAATGGCAGAGGATAATTAGGGGCGAGTAGCTTTGTGAAAACTAAAATGCTATAATTAGAAGGGAGGATTTGGGGAACTGTTTGAAAGAGGGGGATCGATAGGAGAGTTGTTTTTTCAGGTTAGAAGAGCTTTTTTAGCTCTCAGAGTTCTTGGTAAAAAAGTTATTTTGGAGAAGAAAATGACCATGAGGTCTAAAGACCAAGGACAACCATATAATGGTATCTGTGGGGGCTTAGATACTTTTGGGGAAATGTTCTTAATAGCAAAACAATCAAAAGTAGCAGAGGTAAATAATTTATTGCCTCTTTCAGTTTAATCTGGCTTGTTTATCCTTTGAGCTTTAAATACCTTACAATAATGCATTAAAGTAAAATGTTTGTTTATAATCCATCAAAGCCAGTCCAATCAACTTAATAAAAGATACTATTTCCATTGAATTTAAGTAGCTACCTTAAATAGTATATACTAAAGTGACAAATAAAAAAGAGAAAACAAAAATCTGGATTTATTTTCCAATTCTTTCTAAAGGTGGTCTGTTACTGTATATTTATATCCTTGGAGTTTATTTCTCAGGATTCCTTTCTTGTTTTGTTTTGTTTTGTTTGGGTTCTAGAGCTAGCAGAACTTGAGGACCAAGCCCACTGGTGCTCAGAGGAGCCCTTCTTTGCAAAGGATCTAACTAGAAACTCAGCACTAAAGATTTCACCCCAACCCTTTAAGCCATCTTTCCACAGCTTCCATAGTGTTTTGTTTTGTGATTTATTTCCAGCAAAAATAGACATTTTGATATGTTTTATTTAATTTGTTGGAAGGTGGTGAACTCTGCTTCTTCACTAAGTATTACAGATTCCCATAGTAGGGGGATCTTTCCCACCTCCCAAGAATAACTTAATTTCCTTCTATAATATTGTGAGCCATTTAAAATGGAATTTTGAAATACAATATTTCTAAACGTTGGCCACATAGCTACTCTCTGATATAACCCCTTTCATCATTAGACTGTTTTATTTTCTGTCCAATATGCTCTCCCATTATTAATCTGAAGTTCTTTTCTTTATATCACTCATGTGTCCTAACTGGTTCTTAAAATTAATGATAAGTGTATGGATATTGTTTTCTATCATTGACATAATAGCATTATTTTATGACTTTATTAGAAAATATATAAAATGCTACTGAAAAGTACTGTAAATAAAAGAAAAGCTTGCATTTCATAATATATGGGGATTATTTTTAGCACATTGATTACTTTTTTGATTTACTTAAAAAGAATGTGATTTACTTCACATTCATGGCAACAATATAAATGAAAAGAGTTTTAAAAGTGACTTTGGTAAGTTAATGTCACAGCATACAAGAACCACTAATTTTTAGAGATACAGGTATACAACCTTTCCTCTTACCCCGTGGTTGAGAGTAGCACAGAAGTTTTCTTTCTTTTTTTTTTTTTAATTTTTTTTCTTTATTGAATCACTGTGGGAAAAGTTACAGAGCTTTTGGGTTTAGGTCTCAGTCATGTAAATATCAAACACATTTCCCTTTACCAATACTTATTTTTAACCGCGAACCCCAATAGAACCCCACCTCCCACCCCTCCCAATTCCTGTGAGGCAGATGAGTTCTAGTTAATACTCTATCTACTTTGACTAGATACATTGTTTCGATAGAAGATGCACAATTATTGTTTAGAATTTACGACCCTCCCCCCCCCAATCAGACATGCTGAAACAGCGTTGTGAAATGATTTGTTTTCTACAACTTGGTTTAAGAATAAAATGATGTCGCGCAGCCGCAATAGCCAAAAATCCAAATAGGTTTTGGATTTCTGCTATTTTACTTATTAACCCTGGAAGAATTTCTATTAAAAGTTAGACAGTTAAGAGATTGGTTTCTGTGCTCTGGAGTCGTGGCCGTGCCGGAGAGCCGCTCTTGGGGGGCAGCTGGCGACCTCGGTCGGGCGTGAAGGACGGCCCATTACGCCCCCCCTTCTCATGAGGTCCCTGCCGCCCCCCCCCCCCCCCCGCGGCTCAAACCTGCTGTCCACAAGGCTCCCATGCGGCCGCCATCTTTCTTTCCAGAGAGGAGCGGACGAGCGGGACAACACCCTTTCCCCTCCGGGCAGGTTTGGTGGCGCGGTTTAACACATAGTCCATTTGCTTTTCTGCTCCAAGCGGGTGGCTCCCTGTGCTAAGTCCTTGTGACTCCGGGGCCGTGCCGGAGAGCCGCTCGTGGGGGGCAGCTGGCGACCTCGGTCGGGCGTGAAGGACGACCCAGAACGCCCCCCTTCCCATGAGGTCCCTGCCGCTCCCACCACCCCCGGCTCAAACCTGCTGTCCACAAGGCTCCCGTGCGGCCACCATTTTTCTTTCCAGAGAGGAGAAGTTTTCTTTCTTGACCTAAAAGTATGTTGGGCAATCTCCCCAGTTTAAATGTTATCCAACAATATCCATTTAATTTTATTTGAATTTGTTAGTGAAGATATTAGGATGTTTGTTGCTGGTGTTTTTCCCCTTCAGTCTCCTGTTCCTACTCTGGGAATATCACTGTCCTCTTATATGAAATCCAGAGGGGAAAACCAAACCCTTATGCTCTTGACTTACTCATCTCTTTTCTGGTTAAAATCTTAAAAATACTGAAAACCTGGTTTCTTTTAACAAGTTGCTGTTCATATTATTTATGTTAACTTCTTGAGCTGATGTGGAAAAAATTAATAGCAAGATTAACAACAGGCGATGTAGCAATCTTAAATATGGAGAAGAAACAAATCTTTATAAATCACATTTCAAATGAAATTAATTTTAGGATTAAAATAAATTGAGTATATTTGGAGGGCCAGTTGGCATTCTTTTTCAGTACCTGTGCATGACTTCTACATTGATTTCTGTTCTATTAGTGAGGAAACTGATGGTCAGAGAGCTTAAAGAGTCTCCCCATGGCCACCTAACTAGGAGGTGTCAAAGACTTGAAAATCAGACTTAATCAGAATTAAGCAGCTATTAAAAAAATCTTCTAGTAAAATGAAAAGAAACTTGTTATCTGTTTAATGTAATCTAGATAACCAGTGATCTATCATTTGATGCTCAATTATTTTTTTAATTTCCATCATATGGATTAGACTAGCATTTCCATTTTGTAGATAATGAAGCACTCAGAGAAGTGAAACCATTTTCCTATATTGGACAATAAGTAGCAAATTGAACTAGCATTTGATTATTAAGTTTTAATGCAAAACCTGTTCTTTTATACAGTACAGAAAGAAATTCAAATTATTTTAAGCAGGGAATACTCATATAACTTTATTACAATTCCCAGGCTAGGTAGAGTGTCAGTTACATAGACCCCTTGCTGGTTTGTCCCCAGACTTTGCCAGGGGAGTGAGGGGATTGCAAGAGACTGCACTTCCCTGTTGCTTTAAGCCATTCCAGGCTGTAGAATTTACAATAAAGTTTTATAGACAAACTCATTAAAATGTACATGTGGAGACCTCCCTTATTTTGATTCAGCAAGTGTTTATTGAGGAACGATTGCATGCCAAGATCTCTCCTTGGTGCTGTGTTCTATATAAAGATCAAATTCCAGGCCTTTATAGATCTGTTGTTTTCACTGTCAGCACTATTCCTGGGAGTTATTAAATAGGGTTTCTTGGCTTGTGTGTGTATATATAAATATACATATCATATATATATATATATCTATTCTTTCTGATACTAGATTTGAGGATATTATGGGACAGAAATTATGTTATGTAATTGTTTCTGTCTCATACTGACACCTAGCACAGCATATTAACTAAGTATCCTTCTTTTACATTTCCTAAAGCAGCACAAAATATCCATTTTTATGAAATCCGCCCCTTTATGTAAATAGATTGCAGCTGTGGTAAAGTTTAGAATTTCCCTGTATCCTTAAATTTCATCAAATTTCTACTTATAGAAATGCAAATGTGTGATTAATCAATGAATCACTAGCAAATATGACTCACTCTTTGCTTATAAAGAATACTGATATTTATTGCAAAGAATAAGAGCAAAACCTCTTACTAATAAAAAAAAATTGCTGTGGGTTCAAAGGGAGTTCTTCTGAGTGGTATTAACAGTATTAAGTAAATGTTTTTATTTAAAGATTCCCAAAATGATATAAATTGTGTTCATTTTTATTCTTTAAAAATTATTGTATTAGAAAATATTTATATAGGTACTTTTCAGTCTTAAAACAAAGATCTAGCTGCAATTAAATACTCAAGGACATAGTTTTTAAAGCCTAGCACTATGGTCAATGATTAACCACGGCAAATTGGATCTATGTTGGTCTTTATTTGTATTTCTGAGTCAAATGCTATTTTTAATTTTTTTTTTAATTTTTGGGTCACACCCGGCGATGCACAGGGGTTCCTCCTGGCTCTGCACTCAGGAGTTACTCTTGGCAGTGCTCAGGGGACCATATGGGATGCTGGGAATCGAACCCGGGTCGGCCGCGTGCAAGGCAAACGCCCTCCCTGCTGTGCTATTGCTCCAGCCCCGTCAAATGCTATTTTTAAGAATTGAAATTTTCAATGTTCACAGTTTTATTTCCATGGTTAATTTTTTAAGTTTCATCAAAGTTTTATATATATATATACATAAATGTATACACACATACATATATGCATTTGTATGTTTAAAGTATACAATGTAATGATTTGCTATACTCTTTTGAAAGGGTTACCCAAATTAATTAACATGACCATCACCTTATATTTTTATATTTTTTTGATGAGACAATGAGACCATGTAAATTCTTCTCATCAAATTTCAATGCAAAATATTATGTTTTCAACAACATGCATTGTATTAAACGTGGAATTCTCAGACCATATTTCCTACATTCTGTTTCTTTGAACTTGATGGTTTAATTATTTTAATGATATTCATTATACTATTTAGTATATATCTTTCTTGTGCATCTTACTTCACTTAGTATAATGCCTTCCTGTTCAGTCACAGTTTAAGTGACAGGATTTCTTTTATTTATAAGGCTGAATAATTATGTGAATGGGGCTGGAGCGATAGCACAGCGGGTAGGGCATTTGCCTTACAAGCGGCCAACATGGCCGACCCGAGTTCGATTCCTCCGCCCCTCTCGGAGAGCCCGGCAAGCTACCGAGAGTTTCGATATGCCAGACACAGTAACAACAAAGTCTCCAATGGAGACGTTACTGGGCCCGCTCGAGCAAATCGACGATCAACGGGAGGGCCTTTACCTTATTATATACTTTTTGATATATATCAATTCATCTCTTAAATGACTAGTATTACTATTCCTTGGCTACTGTGAATAACATCTCTCTGCACATGGAAGTAAATATTTTTTTTTAAAAAATTATTGATTCTTTTACTATAGATTTATACCGAGACATGGAATGTTGGGTCATAATGTACTGCTATTTTTAGTTTCTTGAGGAAAAAGCATACTGTAATATAAACCTCCACAGTAAGTGCTAGTTTTTATTCCCATCAAAAGTAAAAAAAATTCTTTTCTCCACATTTGGTAATTGCCATAATCAAATTTTAAATAATAAGCATTCTAACATACATGAGTTGACATCTCATTGGGGTTTGATTTGCAATTTGCATGTTACTTTTAATCAGTGATCTCAATTACTTTTTCATATATTGAACATTTGTTAGACTTCAGAAAAATGTCAGTTTAGAGCCTGTAGCTGCTTTAATTTTGGTTAATTTATTGTTGGTTGCATTTTTATTGGTGGAGGGAGGAGGTGTTGTTTGTTTTAAATTTTCAACCAAACCTAGCAGTGCTCAGGCGACCATGGGTGAAATTGAACCTGGTTTGACTAAATGAAAGGTTATCCTCTGAATTACCTCTGAATCTTAACTTGGGTTATTTATTACTAGGTTGTAAGCATTTTCTGTATATTTTGCATATTATCCACATTGAACCTGTGATTTGCAAACTTTTTATCCATTCTAATTGATCCATGTGACAGACACCACATCAATCACTGACACTCCATGTCATCCCCATAACCCCTACCAAGAGTGATCCGTGAGTACAGAACCGGATGTAAACCCTGAGCAATGCTGGATGTGGCCCCCACCACCTTAAAAAGGAAATGAAACAAAATAATACCTAAATTTTGTAGACTATATACCTTGCAACTTTGCTGAAATATCATCTTAACAGGTCTTTTCTTGTCTTTAGTATTTTCACTCTCTGTATAAGATTGTGTCACATAATCAGAGAGAATGTTATTGATTTATTTATTTTGTTGGCTCACTCTGACTGTGTTCAGGGATGACTCAAGCTCTGTGCTCAGGGATCATTTTTGAAGGGCTCAGGGGATCATCTGTGGTGCACAGGATCAAACCCAGGTCTGCCTCATGTCAGGCAAAAGCACCTTTCCCACAGCACTCTCTGTCTAGCCTGGGAATTTTACTTTCCCCTTCTCTATGGAATGTCTTTTAAAATTTTTTATTGGCGATCTGTGAGTTTCAAGAGCATGGGCACAAAGGACTCGAGTATATGGTGGCCAGCAACCATTCCCCTGGTGGCCCATGTCGACGGAAGGATGGAGGAACTGAGAAACAGGACACCAGGCATGCTGGTGGCGGTTTATTTCTTTCTCCTCCCCAGCATAGTCTAATCTGTCCTCTCACAGCACAATCATAAAGCAATAGCATAGCAGAAAGGGCATTTGCCTTGCACGCAGCTGACCCAGGTTCAATTCCTCCATTCCTCTCAGAGAGCCCGGCAATCTACCGAGAGTATCCCGCACACACAGCAGATCCTGGTAAGCTCTTTGTGGTGTATTCAATATGCCAAAAACAGTAACAACAAGTCTCACAATAGAGACGTTACTGGTACCCGCTCAAACAAATCTATGAACAACGGGAGGACCGTGCTACAGTGCTGTAGTGTACACCAGATTGTCTTGCAGACATTGAACCATTACAACATCCCTGAGATAAATCCACTTGACCATAGTATAGAATCCTTTTAATAATTTGTTACATTTGGTTTGATAGTATTGTGTTGAGGAATTTTCCAACTATGTTCATAATGGATATTGACCTATCATTTTCTATTTTGCTAACTCTTTGTGTGACAGATATTTTGATGCTGCTGCAAGTGTTATAATCTTTTCAATTTTTTAGAGGATTTCAAGAAATACTAATATTAATTTTTAATACTTTGGTAAATGACTGAAATCATCTTGTCCTAGATTTTTCATTGTTGAGAGGTTTTAATTATCTTTTCCACTAATATTGATCATTGGTGTTTTCAATTTTTATGCCTTGGCAAATTATACATTTTTAAGCACTGTTTACATTTTTTATAGTTTACTAATTGTTTTAGGCTTTTATTGTTTATAATATTTTCTTATGATCCTTTATATTTGTATGGTAACAGTTGTAGTTGTAATGGCTTTTCTTCATTTCTAATTATATTTCAACAATTCTCATTTTTTACTGACAAATCTAATTACAGTTTTGTCTATTTGTAATCTTTAAAAGAATAGATCTTAGATTTAGTATTCTAATTTATTGACTATTTAATCTGTAATTTATGTTTCCATAAATATATATATAAATACATTCTTTCTTTCAAAGATGATTTAAATTAGAAGATTCCTTCTGGTTTTCTAAAGAAATCATTAGAAGCAATGTTAAGAATAACAATTGTATAAGGTAATTTCCTGTGACTGTACTAGTGAAAGCTACCAGACTGAAGACAATTTTCTAGAACTCCCTACTTTCTACAAAGGCAGCAAGTACTTTACTAAACTTTTTGTGAGAAACTTTATAACATCACATCTTTTGTCCTAAGGCATTAGCCATCCTTTACATAAAATATTAAATCATCTCTTGACAGTTCTTATATGTTTCTACTCAATGCTTTTGATGTCTAGTGGCTTGAAGTTATCTTCCATATACCACGGAACAAACTTTCTCAGAAATCCTTTCCTTACATCTCTTTCCAGAGTCAAATTCATCAAACAGTTGTTCATAATCAAGCTAGACGGTCTTCTTCTTGGAATCTCTTTCAAAATACCAGCTCTTCTCTTTCACATTTGCTCTTATCCAATCCATCCCAAATTCTGCTCCCCGCCCCAGGAAAAGGGGGGTCTCACAAACAAAGCACAGGAGGTTTGGGGCCAGGGAGACTTGGTGCCCATGTATTGGTTGAAGGTCCAATGTGTAGACTCTGATATGGTACAACTAAAGCCTGATAGTTGTACCAGATATGCCAAGAAAGGAGAGTGAGGATACAAAGAGGGGATGTGTGTCATACAATATTGAGGATCCAACTTAAGATATCCTTATGCAAACATATATTCCAAATCTTCAAGAATCCCCAGCCCCTCCCATTTTGACTCTTAGCCACATTCTTCACTTTTCTTGTCCCATGGCATGTGATCTAATATTGCAAAAATCAGTCTTTTAGCCAGCGGAGATTTCTTCTAATGTTTCTCAGTATTAATTTCTTAAATATATAACAGAGTCCTTTGAACTAAACTAAAGAATGGAAGAATCAATGGAAGAATCATTCTTAGAAGGTGAATGCAGCAGGAAATTAGTATGTTTATAGCTTGATTATTTTTTATGTTTATCACAGTGAGAATTTAAGACTGTGTTTTACTTTCATTTAATAGGCCTTTGCAAAGGCCATGCTAACAGGGCACTAAAAAATGGCTTTGCTTGGATATTTCTACCACTTCTGGGGAAAATCCCTCAGCTTTATAATGTATCTTGAGTTTTGCCAGACTACACTTTTTTCTTAACATAATCACAATTTTGAGAACAGTATGCGAAACTATTTAATTCACACTGGAAATACAGTTTTCAAGAGGCCTGACTCGAATTCCTCACTCGCTGTCTCCTAAAGAGTGGTATTGCCATCCTAATGTTGGACAACTCTAAGCAATACCAAATGAAACAAACTGTAGTGACTTTTTTCTTTACATTCTACCTGCTGTCCTCATAGCACTTTGAATTGTATGAGGAATGCAGAACAATTCTTTGATATGTATTCATGTCCTACACATTGCAGGAATATACTTTCTGGGCCATACCAACTATTCCATTAGTGACTCTAATCCCTGTTTCAGGCAAATTTCTCAGGGGGGAGGTGGGGGAGGTAATTGGCACACTTTGATCAGAGTAAAAGTGTAAAGCTCAACTGATTGATTTCCCTGATTTTTGAGTGGCATCTCATCCCTTTCCAAATACTGCCAATAGCTATGACAGACTTACACTAGAAAGTTAAATTAAAGGTTATCCTGCACTAATTTTTTCTTATATCTCTAGCCCAAAGGAAACTGATTAATTCTGTCCAGGGCAATTCTCGTTGTAAGGTTAAGATATTCTTGGGGAATCTTGCTCTGTACCCTAGGCACTGGTAAAATATATACTCACAATTTCAAAGTGGATAAGAAAGAAAGATAAAAAAAGAAAAAAGAAAAAGAGAGCAAACACTCATATCAATTCATCTCTTCAAGACTTTCCTTGAAATATTCCATCTGTATACTTGAAATTTCAGACAAATATATTAAATTTTAGATAATTTTAAAGAACTATGAACTCTTATAGTTTGCTTCCTATAGTGAAATAGATTTTACCATTTTATTTATTATTCATTCTAATCTAGCTTGCCACATTATTTTGCTGGTAGTAATTTTCCTATTAAAATAACTAAAAGAAGTTAAAATCTTAAATTTTTTCAATTGTTTCATTTTGACAAAAATTATTTAATTAGTATAACAAAGTTTGATTTCATTAAAATTTAAACATGTGACTTTTTTCTGCTGCTACCTGCAAGAAGTAGAACACTTTCTCTGTTATCTGACTCTTTATATGCATATATAGCCTAAAAAGAAATTAAAATAAATTCAAAGTACACATTAATATACTTAGAAAACATTCATGTTACTTTCTGCACTTGAATATATTAAAAGTAATTACCAAGTTGAACAATTTAAATTAACCAACAACAATAACAAAATGGGTCAGAGAGATAGTACAGTGGGCAGGGTAATTGCCCTGCACATGACCACTCTGGGTTCCATCCCTAGAATCCCACATAGTCTCCAAGCCATGCCAGGAGGGACACTTGAGCACAGAGCCAGAAGTAAGGCTTGGGCACAGCCGGGTGTGACCCCAAAACCAAAGTAACAAAAAAATTATGTTGAGATATGAATTATTATAAGCCACATTTTATTGTTTTTTATTTATAAAGTTAGTAATAGTTCTTAAATGTTCTTAATCAATTTTCAATTTAAATTCAGTTTCAGTAAGAAGTAATTTTGTTAATTATGCTGAATGTTTAAAATCTGAAAAAATACACTTTATAAAGGAATTTGAAAGGTGCCCTAAATACAGAAAGACAAAATTATATATGTGTGTTTTTGTTTGTGAATATGTTCCCCAAAAGTAAGATGACTCTAAATATTTGAAATGTAATCTACTATGATATTTGAAATTAGGAAAATTTTAAGTGGAGCTTATATCTAAAAGTTTAAATATGAGATTAGTGAGTGTTGGATTTGACACTGATAAGCATGGTTTTTAGTAACAGCTTAAAAGAAATGATGGTTATACTATAGTAAGAGAAAAACAATTGTGTATCTTGGGATACAATATGGATAAACTGGGCATAAAAAAATGACTTGACATGGTAAAATTACTCCTTTCCAATAGAAAAAATACTTTAAAATATGAATGCGAATACTTAATTTGGAATGTCAAAGACAGATTAAAAATATAAAAATCTAGAATTCTTTCATAAGGGGTATGTGAGTAATATGTGAATTAGTTTTCGTAGTTCCTTATTTTTTAGGGTTTACATGTGAGGAATCTAGAACAAATATAAAATGCACAATCAGTTCAGTCTAAAAGGATTAAGAGCTTAGATACCAAAACAATAGAATCTGGCTGTGAAAAATATATTTATACTACATCACCATGTTGTTATTGAATTATAGCAAATTTACTCCTAAGGTTTCACTGTATACAACTGATTTTGTTCCATACAGAACTCCACCCCCACACCCCACCTTCTTGCGGGAAAGGATTGGAGTAAAGAATGAAAATAAACTAAAATGAGTATCCTTATCCTACTTTGATTCACGGTTTAAAATATGATTAATACCCAAGAATAGCTGAGATAAGCACAAGGAGGATTTCTCCATAGTTTAGAGGCCAGCCGGGCATTCTATGGGAAAGGGCAGCTCAGATAGAGAAGGGAACACCAAATAAAGGGTGTCCGGAGGATCATCCCAGGAGGGGAGATGCATGTTGAAAGTAGACTATGGACTGAACATGATTGCCACTCAATGCCTCTTTTGCAGACCACAACACCCAAAGGGAGAGAGAGAACAAAAGGGAATGCCTTGCCACAGAGGCAGGGGGGGATGGGGAGGATGGGGATGGAAGGGATATTATCCATGGTGGTGGAAAATGGGCACTGGTGAAGGGATGGGTATTTGATCATTGTATAATCGAAACCCAAGCACAAAAATTTGTAAATCTACAACAGTACCTCATGGTACTTCACTAATAAAAATTAATTAATAAATAAATAAATAAATGAAAATAAAAAGTGCAAACAAGCCCAGACAAAAATTTTCCTAATTTAATGCTGATGTCTTGTAAGATTCTGATGAATCAGCATAGAACACATTTTTTTTTTAATAATTAACCATACAACCTTATAAAATGAATAGAATGAAAGACTAAACCATTATACTGGTTAGATTAGTAATGATTTATCTGTAGGTTGAAAATTATGTGTATAGTAACACTGTCCTCCCATTGTTCATCGATTTGCTCGAGCGGGCCCAGTAACATCTCCATTTTGAGCTTGTTGTTACTGTGTTTGGCATATTGAATACATCACGGGTAGCTTGCCAGGCTTCGCCGTGTGGGCGAGATACTCTTGGTAGCTTGCCGGGCTCTCCGAGAGGGATGGAGAAATCGAACGCTGCTCAGCCAGGCTGGCTGTGTCAAGGCAAACGCCCTACTGCTGTGCTATCACTCCAGCCCATGTGTATAGTAGTATACTTAAAAACATTCATTCCATTTAAAATGTATATGAATGTATTTAATGTTTTTTATCAACAATAATTTAACTTTATTTTAAAATAGTTCATTTATTATCATAATTAAAATAAGCCTATATATTTTCATAGTTTATTCATTTTGAAAATGTTAATTTTATGATATTGGCCAGGCTTGAGCGATAGCACAGCAGTAGGGTGTTTGCCTTGTGCAAAGCCAGCCCAACCGGCGAAGCCAGGTTCAATTCCTCTGCCCCTCTCTGAAAGCCTGGCAAGCTTCCAAGAGTATCTCACCCGCATGGCAAAGCCTGGCAAGCTACCCATGATATATTCAATATGCCAAACACAGTAACAAAAAGTCTCAAAATGGAGACGTTACTGGGCCCGCTCGAACAAAATCGATGAACAATGAGAGGACAGTGCTACAGTGCAGATATTGGCGAGGTAATAAAATGATTAGACTCTTTGAGTTTGCATAAATGTAAATACACTAAATTGCTTAACTTTGTAAAAAGTAATAATTTAAAAACCAAATAAATCATTTTATAGATGTATTTGCTGTGTCTGAACTGTGAGATCCAGAAGACAGTATCCATATTAAACTTAAATTCATGAAAAATTAGCATGATTAAAAAATTGGCCACATTTGTGATAAAAAAAAGCATGAAAATGTTATTTAAAAATTTGTTGACCTTTGTAGAACATGCCTGTTGGAGATAATGACAGATTTGGATACCACATACCTATGTATCATTTACCAAGAAATATTTTCTGAGTTCCTTTATGGTGAGTGCTTATGCAGTACAATAAATATATGAAGTACAATAAATATATATATAAATGCATATATAGTACTAGTCTAATAATGTTGTATTATAAGTAATTGTATATACTTAAAAACTTTCTTGAAAAAGAAATAGAAATACTTAAGAAATTTCTTGTTAGACTGAAATGTTCATTGAAGTCTTAATGTACTCTTCTTTCCAATGAAGATTGAAAGTCAATAAATAAGGCAGGACTACAAGCTTTCATTCTTAATCTTGACTTAAATAAGACAAGAAGATACAGAGGGCACAAGATACAGTCGAGTAAGATATTTTAGTTTGATAGAAAGAAATGTTTCTTGATGCAGAAGTAATTGTGCATTGGAAGGATTTATTGAGTGGAGTTGTGAGATTTTTTTGAAATCTTTAAAAATAGAATACATTTTGATTTCTCTAGGGAGGTAGGTGATATGTCTGCAGGCATTGAGTGTGGGGATGAATTAGATTCATCACCATGGTTTTTTCACACCCCAAATTCTATGAATCTGTAGAAGACAATAAAATTGGATAATTCCCACTGTGTTCTTCAGGGAATCAGTTTTCCAGACTGCTTTTTCTAACAGTGAACTGGTGCCAAAATATTACCTTACACTCAACAATTTTTCAAATACAAAAAAGATAAAATGCTGAAAAAAATACAAAAGGCTACTTTTCTGTCATTTTTAAAAAGATTTACTTAATATCCCCTCTCCTCTATTAACAAAAAAGTGAATACGATCTGCTGGGAAAAGTCTATCAGAAAATCTCCAATTTTCAGTATTTTCCATAGTCAAAGAAAAATTGTATTTACTGAAATTTGACTGCACATTTGAAATAATCTTTGTCTTTACTTCCAATTATAGAATTAGAATTTTTTGGTAATAATTTCTATCACATTGTGTGAGAATATTCCACTAGAATTACACAAGTTGTTTTAGTAGCCAGCTGGAATTTATTTCAATATTCAAACTAATGGATATGTTAGAATTAAAGCAACAGAGGCACAAAGGTCAGAGCCACTGAGAACCAGAAAGCTGGGAATCAGCACCAGCACACAATCACTAGGGTGATATTTGGAGGAAATTGGACAGAGGAAACTAGACTAAGAGCAGTGCTGACTTCCATGGACGATGACCCATCTGCGTCAGAGAACTTGCATCTTTAGCGTTGTATCTTGTACATCAAAGGACAAATCCAAAGCCACAACTTGCTTGAAAAGATCCATGCCTTTTTTAAAAATCCATTTATATAATTGTTAGCTTGGCTAAAAATGGAAATCAGAAAGAGGTCAGGCTGAGTCATACTCACATACTCAAATTTGGGGGAAGCAGGAATCTGAACGAAAAGCAGATGGCGTACTAAAATCTGCAGAAAAGTGTTTGAGAATAGTTAACAGATGAAAAATTAAGAAAACTGGCAAAGAGAACATTCTTAAGTGAGAGGAGTAGGTAAAGAAAGAAATATGAATTGTATGAGTCTTCGCCAGAGAGAAAAACACTTTCAATAGGCAGCTTGATACAGCAGAATAATACCCTATTTTGGGTTGAGGCAAACAGAAGTTAACAGAGTTTGTTATTATCATCTAATAAGAAGAAATATCATTATTCTGTTTGCTCATCTGTAATATTCTAATAATACTTGTCTTCCAGGTTGTTGTATTTAAAATCAAACAAATGCTATGCCTAATAATGCAGTAGAGAATCACTGAATAACTGCAACTATTAAGTTGAAGTTTCAGTGGGCGAAAGTGTAAATTTCTTGATTCTACACAGAGTGTCAGATGTAGGAAATGCATTTAGGAAACAGCTTATAAGTTCTTAAGTTGCTTGACCCTGGTTAAATGGTCCTGACAATACAGATCACTAGTAGCAAAGTATCAACAGGGTATTAGCTATAAGAAGAAGACACCAAAATTTAAGTGATGTGCAGAAAGAAATTGCATCTGATGGTTGAATGACTTTTTATTAGAATACTAATGATCTCAGCCATCCAAATATTTTATGTGTTCCTCAGTTTTCCATTTGGTGGGATAAACTTTATTTTTTCTCAAAACTGTTCTTTTGCCCAGTCCCACAGGAAGTGAGATATGGCTAAAGGCATAGGCTTGGGGAGAGAGACAGAGAAACAGAATTACAGCACAAAAAGACCATCACTAATTGAAACTAAAAGATTGATTTATTTTTCTTAGATAATAAGAAAACATAGGTCTGAAAATGGGTAATTGGAGGATTAGTTTGAAGTACTAATTAAAGGAGTAGGAGCTTTACACATAGCTGCTACCTGACTATTTGGTGGGTGATTGGTCATTAGCATGAATTCATTTCTGTGTCTGCTAGATAGAAAACAACAAGAGATAAATCAAGGAAAAGTTAGACGGACAAAACTCAACCCCTAAGAAAACACCTAGAAGCATTGTTTATCACTTCACACTTCCTCTACACTCAGTGTTGCTTGTCTGTAGGAGTGAGGGGCTTCACAGAGAATCTCCACATTCACTTTGTCTGGGACTCAGAGAATCTGGTGGATGTTAGGAAGGAACCCAGTCTGAGTTCCTATGCTAAAACTAACTGAACCCAGTTAATTTTCTTGTACTAATCATTTCAGCTAGCAAATAAGTCACACTCTGAGTAAAATGTAGTGACTCGTGGGGACCTGTAAAAATACAGAAGATCATGGGTGATATTTTGTCTGTCTTTCAAATTATATGCATATGCCTATAGAACCACGCAATACAAGAAAAGTAATTCTGACTAATTCACTTCTATCCATTGCTAGGATGATGTAGTTCAAAACCACTGGGAGAAATCAACAGATGTCTTTGGCACTAGGATCTGTGTAGACAGCCCTCTGTGGTGATGCTTGGACCCTTTGGTCCTGGGAATTACTGGTAGTTCTTGTGGTTACTACAAGGCCATTTCCCCAAAATCCCTCTCTTTCTCTCTCTCTTTTTTTTGATTGCTGGGCTAAACCCGGCTGTGCTCAGGACTGATTCCTGGCTCTGCTCTTAGGGATTACTCCTGGTTGAAAATGAGGGACCTTATTTGGTACTTAGAATCAAACTGAGTCAGCTATGTTCTAGGCAAATATCCTACTTGCTCTACCATCCCCATGAACTGCACCCCAAAAGGTTCTTAGAGGTTCCCAGGGTTTCACCTGGTATTGCTTAAGAGACCATGTGGAACTGGGAATCGATCAAGTTGAACACCTGAGAGAAATTTACCTCAAGTTTTATATTCTGTATTTCTCACCTCTTTTTGTTTTATTATTGAAACATTCAAAATAGTTTTTAATTATTTTTATTAATATACCATGATTTACAGAGTTATTTATAATTGAGTAGAAGGTGTCCTATATTCCAAGTCCTGCCCCAGTGATAATTCTCTGGGCCTCAGGGCCCTAACAGGGCCATTGTGTAGCTGGGGATAAACCTACACAAACATGGGACATGCTTTATCACAAGAATTATCTTCCTAGATCTATAGGAGAATCTTATTTTAAACTCAAAAAGAGTTTGCAGTTTATTTTTCTACTTGGTGAATATCCCTTCCAGAAGATAGAGCAGTAGTACAATTGGTAGGGCAACTGCCTTACATGCAACTGACCCATATTTGATTGCAGTATCCTATGTGGCACTCCAATATTGTCCTCCAAGCATCCCATATGGTCCTCAACCACTGCCAGGAGTAATATCTGAGTGTAGGACCAGGAGGAACCCCTGAGAATCGCTGAATATACTCCCCTCCAAAAAAATCTCATATATTTCAGAGCAAAATAATAAAAAGAAACACTTATAAAACAATATCTAATGAACCAGTGATGACAACTGACGCATGAATGATGCTTTGGAACAGTTTGTTGATGATCAAATAAGTAATTGAATAAATGAGGACTTTATGCTCTTTGGCTATTTACCAATCATCTTAGTGATAAACTATCTACTACTCAGTTTTCAAAATGAACAGGCTTTTGGGAGCACTAAAATAGAACTGCATAATCTATTTTGTATTATAATTAAGTGTCCACCAGTCTCTTCTGCCATATTGAAGACATAAATATTTCACTCACATAATATTCAATATTTTCTTCCCTTCCAATTAGCATTTTGGTATATAAAGAGACAAATCAGGGATATAGACAATATTAATGAATCAGAAACCCTGGGTACTGGGTTACTGGCCTGAGAGAAAGAGCAGCGAGAGAGAGAGAGAGAGAGAGAGAGAGAGAGAGAGAGAGAGAGTAATTGCAGGAATGACAACATGGACGGGAAGCAACCCAAGAGCATAGTTGGAGGATGTGGGGCACTGTAAGGTATAAAAGATGAGGTAACTACACACACCAAAACAATAACTCTCAGTACTAGCATAAACACAGAACATAAACTATAATAATTGAATTCTTATAAAAAAATCAGTTGGTACAGTGTGTGGGCACATTTGTGGGGATTCAATTGTGTTGTCCCTCAGAACTAAAAGTGTTAGTGCTATCATAAGCCATGTTACTAAACCCTAAAAATAAATGTAAGCAAAAGAAAAGAAATCCTCTCCAAATAGAGATAAGGAAGTTGCTGGTAAAACTGTCGCGCTCCACACTGCCCCACAAATGCCATTGTCTCTGAAACCACACCACTATACTGTGCTGCAGATGCTCTTGCAGATCTTTCTGAGCTGCCCTGAATTTTTCTTACCACATCCTCTAGATTCATAGTCACAAACATTATCTTCTTATTGATGATCTAAGTCACTTGCTTATGCCTGGTTCCAGGCAAATACTGTAAGGACTTGAGTGTTATCTAAGAAGGAAAACCACTGTTTCCGGATATGACTTTTCAAGCACAAGATTTAAAAATGAAAGCTTTTTAGTAAACAGAAGTTTAGTTTGAATAACAGCAGAATTTATCTTGAAATTTAATGCAAATGCTATGCAAACAACTAAAACAGGTAGACACCAGCAAGGGGTGGGTGAAAGAGGAAAATATTTGTATGTAAGGGAATATTTTACAATTTGATTCTGAGTTATATCAGTGATGGAAGAAGTTATTGGAGAAATATGCAGCTTAGTCAACTCTGCATCTGCATGATTTTATGCTATTACATTCATGAACACCATAATAATGGAAAGATATTATATATCTTTATATATATATATATGAGTAGCAAAAAGTATGAGAGAAATAGGGAAGGGTGGGAAATAGGCTCTGTGACATGACATAGTAATTTTTCAGGTTATTTAGAACAGAAAATGAGAAAACTATATAGAGTTGTGGGGAAAATTGCTGTCTAAAAACTCTCTTAAAAATATTTACCATGTAAATAGTAAATAGCCAAATATCTTCTTCTGATGTCATTATATGTAATGTCATAGTCTTATTTTTTAAATATATATTGTCAGAAAAAGTTGCTACTTTTTAGATGCTTCAAAAAGTGTAAAATTGGGGTTCCAGTGTGATAGTACAGTGGATAGGGCTCCAGGGTTCAAGTCTTAGCACCTGATAAGGAACTTCAAGCACTCCAGGACTAAGCATAGAGCCAGGATTCATCCTTGAGCACTGCCAGAGGTGGCCTAAAACTTAATAGAGAATAATCTAAAGGTGGGATCAGCAGAGTAGCTATTTCCAGAATCTTTTGACTTTAACAAACTTTATTAAGATATAGAAATATCCTCATAGTTTTCTTCTGATAAATTAATATGTAGCGGGGTTGGAGAGATAGCACAGCGGGTAGGGCTTTTGCCTTGCATGCAGCCAATGCAGGTTTGATTCCCAGCATCCCGTATGGTCCCCCGAGCACTGCCAGGAGTGATTTCTGAGTGTAGAGCCAGGAGTAACCCCTGTGCATCACCGGGTGTGACCCAAAAAGAAAAATATTAATATGTGGTGCCAGAGAGGTATAATAAAAGGGTCAAAGTGTCAAGTCCTTTTTATTCTGCATCCCTACATGGTTCCACAGCATCTTAGGTTATGACCCTGGAGAACCCCCGATCATCACTGGAGTGACATAGGTAATTCCTGAGCAAGTCACTGAATCCTCTGGCCAGAAGTTCACTTGTTGCAGAATCACAAACACAGACACCTAAGCCTCCTCAGCATCTCTTCAGTGCCTCAACCCTCCAAAAATGAAGATGATTTTAATAACACCTTTCATCCCAGACCTCTTCATTATTACTTTTACAAAATCATGTTAAATTCATTATTTTGCTATGCTATGTAAGCAAGTTACTAATATTGAAAGGACTTAAAGTAGACTAGAATTTTTAACTCTTGTGTCATAATTTATGAAATGTCATATGAAAATGAAAATCACATGATTGTGTCAGGACTTGTAATAAAAAAATGAACAAAAGAATTTAAAAATGGTCTTAGATTAAACTGATGGTTATAGGAAATGAAGTGGGAGAGGGAGCAGACAAATTGGCTAAAAAACTCTCAGTTGGGCACAGAAACTGTGTCTACATTAGTATATGCTGTTAATGCCATTCAACCTCAGTACAAAATACATGTTTGGAACATAAACTATCTCCAAATTTGTTTCAAATTAGAGGGGAATACTCAAGTCATATAAATACAATATATATTCAAAGTCACAAATACAGAACTAAAATCCAAATAGCTCTTAAAATAAGTGCATAGGAAACATTAAAAAACCTATTTGTAAATATTAAATGCATATCAGTATAGAAATATTAATAACTCTAAGATAAAAATGTTCTTCCCTGGGATTTTTAATTAATGTTTAAATGAATCTATGTGCCATTTCTCTCTGGCGGCAGAGACTTGGACATGAGGAAGCATGAGTCTTGAATTATTGGAAAAGTTCATCTATTGAGAAAGCATGAGGGGAATTATTGAGCAAGTAAAGGTAAGACCTAGAGAGTGTCTGTCAACATTAGCCTTTTGTTCTTGTTCCCGAAGCAACCATTTGTAGCCCTCTGTCTTCAAGCACAGGCTCTCCTGTGGATTTGGTTATCAACACATTTCTATTCACTTGTAATAGATTGTGTTGGTTTATTTTTAATTCAATGAATCCTAAACAAAACTAGTCCCATATTTGTGGGTCTGCATATCTTCCTTTTGATATTGGAACATTCTGATACTTGAACCTAACAGGTGTGCATTGAGATGCTTCATTTTTACAGTCGTCACTGAAAATGGGTTGCACCAAGTTAAATTCTAAATCCCTTGGACACAAAGTAAGTTGCTTCATTTTTGTTCAGAATATATCCCATTTTATAGAGAATTTTATTTTATCTGATTATTCATGGCATTATCAGCATATGCTACTTTATCTGGTCATCCAATGGCATTAACAGCATATACTATGGTATATATTCCACCGGCTTTTCACTGTTTTATCTAAAGACCATGATTCTCTGTGGAGTTCAGGGAGAGGCAATAGAACAAAAGGATCAGGCATGTACACTGATGTGCCATGTGTGACACACACCGTTTCTAAGCACAACCTGCTCACTCAGAAAGACTCAGTGGCTCCACGGGCAGCAAAGGGGACTTGTATTGAGCCATGAAAAGCAACAATGGTTACCTCACAAATGTTTCCTTCGTCTTGGAATCTTCTGAATCTACACAGGAGAACCTATATCAAATCCAAGGATTTTGAAGGACAGAAACTTTTCCTTGAAAAAATGCTAACTACTGAAGGTCAGGAAAGAGAGCTTCTCAAGGTGCGATGGCTGTGGGAAATTAAGAGCCAATGTTCTGTCAATCAATGGACTGGAGTTCTGTGTTGTGTAGATTGCTTTTCTTTTCTGTGTGTGACTATCCCCTTTAGTTGAGTTCAGCTGCTTCCCACAGATCTTATGATTTAGATTTAAAACACAGATAAATACAATTGGGGGTGGGGTAGTTCTTTCCCCTTTAATCACTACTTTTGATTTCACTCAACTTTGTTACTTAAACGTTTCAAAGATCAGGGACATATCTGTTTTGAACTTTAAGACTCTGCAGTTGAGCTAAATAACTGAGTTTCATGCTCTCAGTAAAAGAGAAAAATATGATTCTTTGAACAGAAAATACCAATCTTCCATAACATTCGCTAACTAGTTATAGCAAAGTATTATATTAACATGCATTCGCCTATAGCAAACCATTATAAAGATTTAAATGACTCTCTTTATTCCCCCAAGAAATCTATTTACGCATTCAATCAATTGATATAATGGATTAAAATAGAACATAATTTTGGTGGCGCAGTTTCAAAACAGAAAGATTAGAGACATTCAGTTACTGAACATTGAACACAAGCTATGATTTCAGCAGGGAGTCTTATTTGGCCTTTCTTCATTTTAATTCAACCAGTTTCAAATTTTATTAACAGTGATGATGCTCACAAATTTCCAGCAGGGATACTTGGAAAATTCTGCACATTTTGAACATTTTTTGTGTGTTTGTCACCATTTTGTTTCTATGAATATATGTTTAGGTTCTTTTGCCTGGATGAATGACTCAGTATTATTCCAATTGGGCATTGAAGAACTTTGCTTTAATAGACATTATTTAGCAGTTCTGTTTACAACGAAAATGCTACATGTTTTATTTAACTTTGTTATGAGTGAAAGTTTGGGTCAGTAATAAGACTAACATGAGTTACCCAACCTTTTGAACCTACTCTAATGTAATAGAATTGTCAAAAAATAAGAAGTCACTACTTTCACATAAGTGAAAGTAATAAGTTTTCTCAAAACAATTAGAATTAATATGGAAAAGTACCCAAGTTATCAACACACATAATCATATACACATAAAGTGATTATATTATGTTTGGGGGCATATTGACTTGGAGAATATAAATGGAGAGTCATGTGGTTTATCTAGTAAAGATAGTATTTTTGAGTCATAAAAGACAAAAATAAGAACAAAGTGAGTTGAAAAACATTTCAAACTTTGAACCAACAAGTAAGCAACAAGTGACTATTAGTTTAAACTATTTATTGTATCTTGGTGTGGGCATTTGGTCATGATTAGAACTTGGATAATTATAAAGACTACAGGTGGATGAGTGGTTAGAAATATTCTTAATAACATAAATAGACGGTTATAAAAGCTCATCAGCATGTTGAACACATTACAACTCGTTTCCTTTTATGGCAGTAGAATGTGAGGATTGCTGGGCCACCAGTGGCTATAAAAAGGTTCAGGTTATCAGAGGTTGCAGCATTGCACTTTCAGAAAAATGATTCTCACTAATGATATCATTATTTAATCTCCAAGTAAAAATCCTCAGAGTGCTGAAAGATTAAGTAATGAGGCAAACACCACTTGGTTTACAACATTTACAGTAGTGATTAATTGCACTGCTTCCCTAACCCTCATAACCCATTTCCTTCATGCTTTGTCATAGATGTTCATTGGTTTTGCTTAAGGCTTAGTTTCTTAAAAATCTCACAGACTTTCTGTATCCTCTGTTAAACTAATTATCTTTTAGGACCACAGAGATAGTATAGATCTTTATAGATAATATAGATAAGTGCTTTACCTTTTACATGGCAACTCAATTTTGATTCCCAGCATCCTGTACATTCTCATGAGCTGACCAGGGATAGAGCCAGGAGTAATTTCTGAACACAGACAAATGTGACACTCTAACCAAACCATAATAAATAAATAAAATATTGAAGTGAATAACTTCCATTCCAATATATGAAAAAAAAACAGTGTGTCAGGAGTTGGTCTAAACACATTAGTGGCTTTAATATAATCTAATTAAACAAATTTATAATAATGGAAATTAACATAGCTTTTTCTTTTTAAAAAAAATAATTTTCATGAGGCGTGTTAAAAATTTTTGTGCTGTTTTGATTTTGGGTCACACTCAGTGGTGTTTTGCTTATTCCTTATTCTGTGCTCAGAAATCACTACTTGTAGTGCTCAAGGAACAATATACAGTGCCACAAGAACCAGTTGGGGTTGGCTGTGTACAAGACAAGCACCTTAAGAGATATGACAATCACTGTGTCTCTGGCTACTGAATGTTTAGAATTTTTGTTTTTTTGTTTTGGGTCAGACCCACTGTGCATAAGACATTTCTTGATTTCTAATGACATTTTACACCTCTCACCTTCTTTGTCCTCAAGCATTTATATAGAAAACAATCCATTACCTATTACTTTCTCATTGCAGTGATATGCTAGATGTTTATCTTTGTGACAGCCGCTATAGAGAAAGTAAAACAAAACAAAATCTCTGAAGCCAAATTTGGGGGCAATGGAGAACAGATATTTAGTCATCATACTTATGTATACTTATGTATACAGAAGACACTTTTGACATCTTAAGTAAAAATGCTTTACAAAAAAATAACACCTAGATTTTCTAAAGAAATTGCTATTTGCAATAGTGTAAACACACACTCAAATACACACACATTAAAAAAAAATGATAAAAACTTTAGATTCAGCCATGATTTGGAGAAAAGTTCCTAAAGGCAACCTGATAATTCAAGAACACAGTAAAACATATATAAGGCTTATGGAATATTGTATGCATTCAGATAAGACACTCATTAGCTAGCATCTATGATTAACAGTAGAAAGGCCTAGACAGAGTATAAAACTTTCATGGATTTTTTTTTAAAAGTAAAACTTTAACTTTAAAAGAAGATAGAGAAAACTTTTAAAAATACTTGGTGGAACTGGAAGTAGTTTCTATCTCCACAATTCTAGAAGTCTCAAAATTTTATAGAAAAGGCCTATGAGTAGTGATATGGTACCTCAGTTGCTAATGAAGGAAATCGGATGTACTTTCACACATCTGAAATATCAAATACAAGTCTCCAAGCCAACTTCTATAAATGCCCATGTTATCCATGCCTGAGACCTACCAGTATGATAAAGAGAAGGCTGAGATTTACCTTCCAAAGACTGGCAGATAAAGGGCATGCATTTATCTATATGTATCCAATCAGAATTATCTTCCAGATGTTTTTAATCTTGATATACTATTGAGCGCCTGAAGAATTTATAATTTTTTCTGTAAATAACAGCAGCACATCAGCCTATTTGCGTTGTTGAAGTGGGAGCAAAGGAACTGAATTGCATATTTAAAAAATAAAAAAATAAAACATCTTAAAGACATATTCTTTGTGGTTATCAGGTCATTGGTTCTTCAATTGCTGAGTATTTTCAAGTCCAAACCACCATTATCCTTATTGCCATTGATTTTTTGGAGTCACCTAGCCATTCAGGTTTTGTTTCACTCAAGATATCCAAGTTATTTTTCTATTCCTTATCAGAAAGAATCTTGAATGCAAACCTCATAAAATGCCCAAAATATTGTCATAGATATAAATTGTCCTATTTCCTCTGTGAGCCAAATCTGTAATAAACTAAGTCTTTATTATAGTAAACTTCTTAGAGTTGAGATTTATAATATACCATATATTTACTGTTTACAGTCTGGAGTAGAGGACATAGATACATTAAATTAAAAAAATACTTTTAGTGAGAGAATGAAGCAGGCAGTTTATGCATAATTCAATACAAGATTAATCTCCACCATTTCAAATACCAAAAACTATTTTATTGAACACACTAAAACTGGTAGCAGGGAAATTCTGTAGTAGTTACTTGGTCAGACTTTTTTGTGAAAACCAAACTCAGGAATGCCATTGGTGGAACAGTGATATAGAGATTCATATTACATGCCTTACCAAAGACTTTTTCTGTGATTTTTGAATATTTACTAATAATGTAATAAATTATAATTAGCATTCACCTAATTTTCTAAAGTAGAGATAATTAAAAAAGATAATGTTATCCAAGGGCTTTGAAAAAAGTAAGGGTGAACTGTGATGTCTTTAACAAAAAGCTTTCTTTTGCTTTATACAAAGGCCTCACTGATTAAGTAATATGATGACCCTGCATAAGATTATAAAGAAGACCAGTGACTTACATTATCTTATTCTGCAATCTGATGGGTTAAAGCAAGACGGAATCATATATTTAAATATTTACTTGAATAACTAAATATTTTAAAATTTCAAATATTACCTTATATAATATATTTGTACTTTGAGAATCTCTTTCTAAAGCACCACACAAGGACACTTAAAATTTAAGTTACCAGGTTTGGGGCTAGATAGCACAGTGGGTAAGGCATTTGCCTTGCACGCGGCCAACCCCGCGTTCGATTCCCAGCATCCCATATGGTCCCCTGAGTACTGCCAGGGATAATTCCTTGGTGCAGATCCAGGAGTAACCCCTATGCATTACCAGGTGTGACCCAAAAAGAAAAAAAATTAAATTACATGTAATAGAGATAACACATAGGATTGAATGTATGGAAAGACCGAGATTTTATCCCAGTGCCAAATGATTACTTTAAACACAGAGCTAGGATGAGACCCAGATCATTCCTTGGAGTGTCCTCAGACTAAATATAAAAATAATGATGATAATAATATGTAAGTAAATCAGGGTGACTTATCTGTTATGGATGGAGAATTTATAAGCAAGAAATAGGGAAAAAACTTCTTTGAATGAAAAATGTGAGTGTAATCTCAGTACTGACAATTTTATTTCATATTTTCTCAAACTTCTTCTCAGAGTGTGTGTGTGCCCAATGAGATTGTAATTTGGCAGATAATACTAAGAATTTCAGGGTCACTGTCACTGTCCTCCTGTTGTTCATCGATTTGCTCGAGCGGGCCCAGTAACATCTCCATTGTGACAATTGCTACTGTGTTTGGCATATCTAATACATCACGGGTAGCTTGCCAGGCTTTGCCAAGTGGGCGAGATACTCTTGGTAGCTTGCCGGGGTCTCCGAGAGGGGCAGAGGAATCAAACCCCGCTTGACCGGGCTTGCTGTGCTCAAGGCAAACACCCTACTGCTGTGCTGTTGCTTCAGCCCAAGAATTTCATGGTATTTCAAAAATATTTCTAGTAAGTCTGAATGAAGAAAATGAAATTGTATATGAGATTTACATATCAGTCTTTTAAAGTATCTATGATAATGCTTTGGATGTAAGCTATGTGTGTACATTTTGAGTTAATTACTGCTTAGCTTCCTAAATCAAAGGCAATTACAAGAAAATAGTGGGGTCTATGACAAAACATTTAGCAAGGACAGAATCCTGGGTCAGAATGAAACTACGCATATTCATCAGGCATGACCTCTCTACTGAGGAAGTAGGGTACCTGTCATGTCGTTAAGACAGAGTGTCGGGTAACTGGAATAAGAAAAATTTAGTTACTGGAAGTTTCATACAGCAGAGTTGCCAATCAGTGAAGAAATGACCCAGGGCTAGAGGAGAACTCACTGTAGATTCTGGAGACACAATTGGTTGAATCTGTTCTTGAATTTCTTTATTTCTTATTCATCAAGAAACCGTCTTCGCTTTTTCTGATTAGAACTTCATCTTGGCTTCTGACCTGGGTTTCTGGTTGTATTCTAACATTCAACTTGACTGACACTGATTAAAAAATAGTGTTGTAAAATGAGATGAATCCAGAAAAGTCAATTTTCCCTACCTGGCATATTTAGATTTTTAGTGTGAGGAAAAATGCCTTGAAACAGACCCACTGAATTCTTCTAAGAACATCAACAGACTCTTTTAAAACAAAGTCTTAGAGCCATTTGTAGACATAAGTTTTGGATTGTTTGGGTGAATGCATTTAGGGTTACCAATGCCCACAATACTACTTATACATCAGGAATGTTAAATGTTTTTTATATAACACTATCATTCATGAAATTCTAAGTCACCTAATAAAATAGTCCTAAGCATATAAGATACAAATACATAAGATAAAACCATCATGACTGAATGTTATAACTGCTTTCCTCACAATTTCCAGGATTGCTTTATTTTTATACCTACTGAAACTCTCCTTAGAGTTCCGTTTTGGGAAGTCTCATCTCACAAAAGTTTCCCACAGAACGTACCCCAAAACAAAACTCGCACAAACTTGGTTTAGAAGAAGGCCATGGCAGTTATTTGCCTTTATTTTTACATCTGCATTTTTCGTGACATCAAGAGAGACAGACAAGTTTGCTCCTTGTTAACAGTAACTCTTTTCTCATTTGTGTCTGGGACATTTATTTTCAAAAATCCACAATGGATAAGAACCCCTGTGGTAGAGGCTGACTCTTGGATGTGTAAGACGGTGCTGCTAGTGTTGGTAGTGATGGTGGTTAAGGTTTCTTTTGGAGAAATTATTGCCCAATCAACCTGAAAATGTCTATTTTATTTTTTTAAAAAAATGCCCTCTTTGATTGCATTGCAATAGCACAGCAGTAGGGCATTTGCCTTACAAGCAGCCAACATGGCCGACCCGAGTTCAATTCCTCCACTCCTCTCGGAGAGCCCGGCAAGCTACCGAGAGTATCTCGCCCCAGAGCCTGGCAAGCTCCCCATGATGTATTTTGATATGCCAAACACAGTAACAACAAGTCTCATGATGGAGACGTTACTGGGCCCGCTCGAGCAAATCGATGAACAACGGGAGGACTTATTATTTTTATTATTGATTGCATTGCATGCCAGGACTTAAAACAAAGTCTCAGAGCCATTTGTAGACATAAGTTTTGGATTGTTTGCACTCTGCACTCAGGAATTATCCCCGGCGGTGCTCAGGGGACCATATGGGATGCTGGGACTCGAACCCGGGTTGGCTGCGTGCAAGGCTTATATACATAGTGTGGTTTTCATGCTGACTTGTTTGCACAACTTAATAAAATGAGGGTAGGAATGGCAGAGGATAGTATAGTGTGTTCAGTGATTGCCTTACATGCAACAGGCCCAGGTTCAATCTCCAGCATCCCAGGACACTGAGGATCCAGACAAAGAACACTGATATCACAAAATATTTAGGCAAAGAAAGGAGCTAAATTACAGTGCTCTCGAGGGTTATTGAACTGTCTTACAGTGGAGAGAATGATAAAAGTATTGAGAATCTGTGTGCATGCAGCAAGGATATTAGATCCATGAATGGATCAGTTACTGGATATTAGAGTATGTTCTGTCTAATCTGGTTCCTCGACCCCTCAGGCAAGAGCAGACAGAGGTAATGGTTCATTTCAGCCACAAATAATTAATATGGGACTGGAAAGGAATCACAGAAGGTAGGACACTACTTGCTTGCAATGCAAGGGACTTAACCTATGACTCCACGTATGCTCTCCTGATTTCATCCCTGGCACCACTTGAGGACTCCCCAGAGCTCCACGAGTGAGCCTTGAGATCACTGAGCACAGAGCCTGGAATAATCCCTGTCTACCGTAATTATGGTCCCCAAACTAAAGAAGCCAAGATGAGAGACACTCGGTGACCAGTACTAAAGGGAAACCACCAAGGAGAGAGGAGATTCAAAGAAAATCAGTCCAAGCCATGTATAATCAGTCGTGAGAGATGGATAAACGTCCTCCTCCACCAGAGTCACAACATTTTTTCTTTTTGGGTCATACCCGGCAATGCACAGGGGTTACTCCTGGCTCTGCACTCAGGAATTACCCCTGGCGATGCCCAGGGGACCATATGGGATGCTGGGAATCGGACCCGGGTCAGCCACGTGCAAGGCAAACGCCCTACCCGCTATGCTATTGCTCCAGCCCCTAAAAGTCACACTTTTCTATACTATTTTTTATGCTTTTTCAAACTCAAATATTTATATTTTTTCTTTATTTCTCAGTGAGTGTTTTATGTATGTGTCTTGATGAGTTGTGCTCAGGATCTTTTACTATTTTTTAATTGAATCACCTTGAGCTTTCATGGTTGAGTTTCAGTCATATGTGTGAGTTCACAAAGTAAATCACAGAGGGGGGGGGGGGTAGGGTACTGCTGCAAAGACGTTTGTGTGTTTGGTGGCCCAGAGCTGTCTCCCCACCTCCCCAGGCCTCCCTAAAAGAGACAGGGAGATGGCAGATCACAGCCTGATGGTCAAAATGGCCTGTTTAATGCAGTTACTTATAGAACATACTTATAGAACATCTCAAAGGGGATTGAGGTAAGGACATAGTTGTGATTGATTATTTACATAGATAAACATTTGGCACAGGAAATGCTCTTGGAAAGATCAACTCAAGGAGATACTCTGTCTCCCAGGGACATCTACATTGCTTTTATCATTCGCTCTAGTTATGTAAGTTATCAATACTTGCAGTTGTTTGGATAAACACAATAAGAGAGAAAGATCCCAACACTTAGTTCTCTGGACTCTGACAGCAAGCAAGGTTTTTACCATGAATCCCAGACTAAGTCCTTAGGCCAGTTCAGCTTGTCCTTCCCCACGGGGTTCCTGTCTGTTAAGTTGTAACAGCTTGCATCAAGACCGTGCATTTGTGCTTTCTAGAATGTCCCATTTTGATGTTGGGTAGATTTGCCACTTGCCCTGGGTCCATCCCAGTCCCACGGTAGGACCTTATTTTTGGGGTGTTAGGAACTACAGCAACTGAAGCATGAGTCAAGTAACTATAACCAAGTAATTATGCCCAGGGGCAGATATATTTCAGAGTCAATCAATTCCCAAATATTAGGAGCATAGCATTATTGTTAATCAAAGAACCTCTCATGGATTTTATAGTGAATTCTTTAGTTATATTGGAAATCCTGCAAAGATTTTGATTTTGCTAAGATTTTTATTGAGATAGATATCATCTGTAGAAAACTACAGAGAATCATTATATTTGAAATATTGAGCAACTCTCTATATATACAACAGCATGCTATAACAAGCACTCAGATATTTCTAACTCTGGCTGAAGTCTTTTAGTTGCATTTTGTGAATACCCAGTTGGAAATGCAGGTCTTTATTAGATGTTCATTCTGAGTTGCTATTATTATTATTATTATTGCCAAACACAGTAACAAGTTTCACAATGGAGACGTTAATGGGCCCGCTCGAGCAAATGGATGAACAACGTGAGGACAGTGCTATTATTGTCATTGTTGTTGTTGTTATAACTATTAAAAATATTGTCTATAGTGAAAGGTCCCCCTTTAAAAAATATGTGATTTACTGTTTCAAATTAATTATTTCTGACATAAAGGCAAATTATTGATTTTTCAGGTGGATATTCACCTAGTATATTTGTTTGTTCTGATATTTTTCTGATACTCTGGGACATTATATGTAAAGAAATTTATAGTTTAGATTATATTATCAGGGGCTGGAGCAATAGGACAACACATAGTGTACTTGCCTTGCATGCTTTCCACTAGGGTTTGATCCCCAGCATCCCATATGGTCCCACCAAGCAATGCAAGGAGTGATCCCTGGGCACTGCTGGGTGTGACCCTCAACAACAAAAAAACATAGACTCATATACAAAATAATAAAATATAATATTTCTCTTTCTTACCAATTTTTAAGTGAATGGAAGTTTAGATATGTGGGGCCTTTATTATGTTCTTAATTTTATGGAAGTAGCTCTAAATGTCTCCATTAAGGCATTGCATTTACGTTATTGATCACTTTGCTCTCAAGGTAAGAAATTTGACTTCCATTTTCTTCTTTACGAGGACATTTTATCCACTAGGCATTGAAATTAACTGTATTTCTCACTTCTGAGATTGTATGTGGTTTTCTTTTCTTAATATATTAAATAAAATATGACTTTAATATACTCTGGTGACAATATTGTTTTACCATCTTTTTACAATCATGTTTGCGTTGTTTACAATCATTGCTCTGATTTTTAAAAAGTTCTCTAAACTCACCCACTTCTTATAATTGATTCTCATAATTGACTTATCAGTTCCTTCTTCAACATAAATACTTCCACTTGTTTTCTCTATTTCACATCTTTTCTTCTTCAGGATTTTGCTGTATTTCTATTTCATGTTTTATCGACAACCCTGTTTCTACACTGCTTACATAATTATATTTCAGTTGTTTGTATTTCTTTTTACTCTGCATCTACACTGAAGATGTAATACTATTTTCTTTATTTAACACTGAAACTTTTGAAGGGCTCACAAAGGTTCTGTACTCATTGTACTCAACTTCTGTAACAGTTACCCATGGTCCAATTACTAAGTCAATTAACTTGTTGTCATCCCTCATTCAGTTTAATTTTCTTTATAGTTCTTATATATCTCTTGTCATCTTAATATAATCTTTTCATTAGTTCTTCTTATATTACTTTTTTTTCTTACTATCTACCTGAAATTTTTGCTGCTTATTTTTCTCTTGTACAGAGGGAAAAACTAGGAATTATTTTTGATTAAATATTTTGATAAAATATTAAGAATTTGTTAATTACATAATTTTCACTGTTGATTGGAATTAAAGTTTCTAATATGGTTCAGTTGCCTCTAAAAATAATGGATTTGTTATCAAAATCATGCCACAAATTACTTCTTTTCATCAGAATTATTTTACTCTTCTTTCTTGTCTACAATTAGTTTGCAAATAATCCATATTTTAGAAAACGAACATGTTATAGTTAAAATATTCACATTTGAGATGTAAATAAATATATATTTAGTAAGACTAAATGAGCACTAGAATAAAAATCAAAAGGTGTTACTAAAATTTTTAAATTAAAATATGACTGATCTCTTCTAAAATATTTATTCTTAAGGTTGTATTCTTCCATGTTTTATTATTCTAAAGAAGTATTCATGTTGCAAAATTCTGTACATATTGATATATAAAAGAAGTACATACTTATGCATCAAGTAAGCATATTTTTCCATGAGGCCTTGCATCATCAAGCATTTGCAAATTAAATTTAATATTACTTCATAAATTTGGAGAATTAATTGAAATTAACATAATTTATTTGTTTAGATACTGAATAAACAAAGCCTTAATATTCTTTAAGATAATTTTATGATTATTATAATAATTATAATTATTTGTTGCCATGTAAAAATTAAATGATGTTAAGCATATAGTACTTGATGAATATAAAATACATATCATTGAATTATGAATTATCTTGCCTCTAGCTGCCAACTTAAAATGCCAAGGATTTCAGTGATCTTCATATTTCATATAATTTTGTGCCATTTATGGTCCCTGTGCTACCATATGGAAAACAGCAATACTCATCAACTCTTTATGCTTCATGAAGCAAAAGACATTATTTCATTTGTGAACTTTTTTTCATAATGAAGACTTATCAATTCTCCTCTCATTTTCTGTGTGACTTTAAAAGATGACAGTTAAATCAATGCATGTTATCAATCCCATGAATGATGTTTATATTTCTATGGTAGATGCCAGTAAACTCATTGAGTGTAGGGTATAAGTTTAGACATTGTGTCAGTACATTCTCAGCACCTAATGTAGAGTGAGCATCTATTTTCAAGAATTTTGTTTTTGCCATTTTGCATATAGTGATTGACTTAATGAATCCACCCCATCTCTATCACTCGTTTTTAAAGCTATTTGAGGAATATTAATAAACCGTTGCTTGCAATTTTGAGATAGTGATATTGAAAATATTGTATACAAGTAGCTCTATCAATCCAAAACTTTATGTAAAGTTCTAATTCAAAATTCCAGTGTATATTTCATGTAGGTATTAGTGAAAGAGACCCTTCTATCAGAGAACAAATATCTGAGACGTGATAGTAAAGCTTAGAGGAAAATATTTGCAGCAAAGCAAAAAACTGTTGTCCACATGAGAGCAAGACATTGGTTGCTTGAGGAAATCTAACAATGAACATTTTAGGAATGAGGAAATCATAAATCATTTTAAAAAATAAAAGTGGTTTTTCACCACACCCCAGCAATTTAGATTGTTTCAATTATTTTTTATATGTGCCATTCTCACTGGGGTGGGATGTTATCTCATTATCATCTTGATTTGCATTTTCCTGATGATGAAAGATTCTGAGCATTTTTTCCTGTGCCTACTGGCCATCCACCTGTCTTCCTCTGAGAAGTGTCTATTCATTTCCTCGCCCTATTTGTTGATAGGGTTTTTAAATTTTTTGTTGATCTTTGTGAGTATTTTATATATCTTGGATATCAAATTTATATCTGATGTGTTGAATGCAAAATCTTTTTTCCATTCCAGTAACTGTCTTTTAGTTTCAGTACATTTTTTCCCCTCGTGCAGAACATCTTCAACTTTATATAGTCCCATTTGTTTATTTATTTTCAGTTTTTTAGTGAGATGTCATGAGGTACAGTTGTAGACTTACAAATTTTTGTGCTTGGGTTTCAACTATACAATGATCAAATACCGATTCCTCCACCAGTTCCCATTTCCCACAACCCGGATCCCAGTATCCCTCACACCCCCTACCCCCCCTCCCACCCTACCCCTGTGGCAGGGCATTTCCTTTTGTTCTTTCTCTCTTATTGGATGTTGTGGTTTGCAAAAGAGGCAATGGGTGACAATAATGTTTGGTCTATAGTCTACTTTCAGCATGGCTTGGAGGCCAGCCACACATGCCAGGGAAAAAGGGAGCTCAGATAGAGAAGGGAGCACCAAATAAAGGGTGTTGGGAGGATCCTCCCAGGATAGGAGAAGCATGCCATTTGTTTATTTTTGATTTTGTTACCTTTGACAGTATCCCACCCACAAGGCAGAGCCTGGCAAGCTCCCCTTGGTGTATTCGATATTCCAAAAACAGTAAAAACAAGTCTCACAATGGATATGTTACTGGTGTCTGCTCAAGCAAATCAATGAACAATGGGAAGACAGTGTTACAGTCCTACCTTTGCCAGTAATATCAGATCATAGAAGGCACCAAATCATAAAGTGTTAGGCCCATATTTTCCTCAGCGTACTTTATAGTTTCTGTTTGGATGTCAAGGTCTTTGATCTACTTTGAATTAACTTTTGTGCGAGATGTAAGACATGGATCCAGCTTTAGATTTTTGAAGAGGCTATCTTCATTTCAAGTTCTCAGCTCCTTTATCAGAAATTAACTACATATATATATATAATTTTGTCATAAATGTTCTTTCCACAACTCTTGTTTAAAACAGTATGGAGAGTTCTAGTAAACTAGTAAACTTCAAATTAAACTGCCATATGACCAACAATTGCAATTTGGGGTGTATATCCCCAGGCCATGAAAACACTCTCTCAAATGGACATATACACACTAGTATACATTGCTGCACTCATTACAATAACCAAGAAATGAAATATTCAAGAAATGAAATATATATATATTTATGTCTCCAATGGAGATGTTACTGGGCCCGCTCGAGCAAATTGATGAACAACGGGAGGACAGTATTATTATATGTATATATGTATATACATACACACACATATATGATGGAATATTATGCAGCTACAAGTAGCTATGAAATCATGCAATTCGCTGCAAAGGATTGGAGCTTGAAGACATCATGATGAGTGAAATAAACCAGAAGAGAGAATGATCTCACTTATCTGTGGAATATAGGCTACTGGATGAGGACATGTAGTCAAAGGGGGTTGCTTAGATCATCCTTGACCCCAATGTTTAGATAGGAGACAGAAAAGGTAAAAAGGTAAAGGCCCTCCCGTTGATCGTCGATTTGCTCGAGCGGGCCCAGTAACGTCTCCATTGGAGACTTTGTTGTTACTGTGTCTGGCATATCAAATACTCTCGGTAGGAGAGGGGTGGAGGAATCGAACTCGGGTCGGCCATGTTGGCCGCTTGTAAAGTGAACGCCCTACCCGCTGTGCTATCACTCCGGAGACAGAAAGGAAGCACAAAAATCAAGGGGAGAAGAAGACAACAGAAAATAATGGGCTAACAGGCATCAGGGCTTTAGTTCTATTAGTGATGTGAGGGCTATGGCCAAATACCCCAAACACAGATCCAAAAGAACTGAAAATATAAGATCTATCTATGCTGCAGCCACTAAAACTGTAATGTTGCCTGTCAGGTTCATGGGTGGAGTGGTGGAGTGGGGGTTGGGATGAGGAGGGAATCTGAAAGGACTGGTGGATGGACGTTGACACTGGTGGAGGGATTGGTGTTGAATTATTATACACCTATAATGTAATTATCAGTAAGGTAAGGTAAAGGTAAAGGCCCTCCCGTTGATCGTCGATTTGCTCAAGCGGGCCCAGTAACGTCTCCATTGGAGACTTTGTTGTTACTGTGTCTGGCATATCGAATACTCTCGGTAGCTTGCCGGGCTCTCCGAGAGGGGCGGAGGAATCGAACTCGGGTCGGCCATGTTGGCTGCGTGCAAGGCAGATGCCCTACCCGCTGTGCTATCGCTCTTTTTTGGGTCACACCTGGCAATGCATAGGGATTCCTCCTGGCTTTGCACTCAGGAATTACTCCAGGTGGTGCTCAGGGGACCATATGGGATGCTGGGAATTGAACTCGAGTCGACCTCGTGCAAGGCAAACACCCTCCCTACTGTACTATCGCTCCAGACCCCGCAATTATTAGTTACTGTTTAAATCGTGACTGTTTATTAAAAAAAAAAATTTAGGTATGTTTTTGAATATTGGGTGTCAACTGTAATTTTAAAAATAAAAAAAATACTCTAAAAGGAGCAGGTGAAGTACTTTCAGTCCCAGAAAGAGTTAGCATCTAATGAATATTTGTGAGGAAAATAATCATCAATAATGTATTGCAGTAGCTGACGTAGATATAAATCAGGTAAACTGTTGTGCAGTGTAGGGTTGAATGAATGAAAGATTAAGTAAAGAAAAGATGAATGTAAGGAACAAAAAGGTTGTGAGGTTGATTTTATATAGTGAAATAAACAGAAATGAAAAAACTTAAGCTAACTTGTCAAGTTTTCGTAAAGAAATGAATTGAAGTTCTGTAGACACGGATAGAAAAGTTGAGAGAGGAGAATTTGTTTTTGACACTAAGTCATATCAAATATTGCAAAGAATAAATATAGGCTACCTATATTAAATGGTTTTCCTGTCCCACATATAGATAAAATTCAGGTTTTTTTTATATTATATCTGTTTCTTCTTGTAAATTTCCATTTTATAAGCTTTGTTTAAATTTTACTAGCTCTTATTTTTATAAAGTATTTCATAAATGCTACAAGTTTTTCAGTAGCAGTGCATATATTAATGAGTGAAATGCTATAAATCATTTAAATACAGAATTACCTATTTGAGAAAGATACAAACTTTCATTTTCTTTAAAATGATGAAGATAATTCTTGCCTTATTAGCTCTCAGGTTGTTGTAAGGATCAGAAGAGTTGATAGGTATAAAAGCACTTTCAAAACTTAGATCCTTTACAAATGCAAGCTATCATCATCACGATTATACCCTGCCCTCTATATGAACCTGAAACAATTTTCAATTTTCATATATCATGTCATTCTTCTAATTTCTGTAGAGCATGTCTCACAAGATTTTTTATCATAGGATTCTATTTTAATCAACGACCGATGCATTTTCCTGAAAGCATAATATTGTTTCCATTATAGGTATTTTTTGAACTCTGGATGAAGACTTAATACACATTTCAAGGATCATTATACTTCTAAGAGTTCCTTCCTATATCTTTCATTTTACAGCAGACTTTCCCCAACAATACATGGGTGCAGTGAAATTATTTCATCAGGTAAATTACCAGGTAAAAACTTAACTGTCATTTTCATCTTCTTTCTCTGTCTGTCTCTCTGTGCCTTTGAAATCTCCGATTGAGCTCCGACCCTGGGCCCTAACCAAGGTATCTACGACTCCAAATAGATAGTGAAGATGTAAGAAAATAAACGTAAATCTCATCACTTGTTGCATTATAGGATTAGCACCTATTACCAACTGGATTTAAATGCTGTTGTGAAGAAGAAAATTCTGTTTTTAAGTCTTTATAGATCTCAAATATTGTCTCTATATGTCTTTTCTTCTTCAGTAAACTTGTTCATTTTCAATGCTTACTGTTTGGCCATTGACATAATAATAACAACTTGACTCATACGTGCATGGATGAGCACGTTTTATAATTTTCATTTTCCATATCCTATATTCAAGAAGTCAAATAGTTCACTCATTAGCCCTAAATATGCAGCACATACTAGAAATTTTTGATGTAATTTGAGCAATGTTTTATTGAAGTATGTTAAAAATTTATACTATGGTGAAATTTCACACATTTAATTGTTACATCCTTTATTAATTTCCTTTTCAGAATTCTCAAAGAACTGAAACATTGCTATTTGAATATTAAATGCAAGAAGTTCAATCAATATATAAGAACCACCCCAATGGGGTCTTGGGGGAGGCCAAAATTTAGATAAATACCATTCTTTTTCCATAATCCAATTAAAACCACCTAATAACAAGAAAAATAAAAACCTGCTTTCTAGAGCCTGTGAAAATTAGCCACGCTGTTCCCAAACTTTGTACAGTATTTCATTCCTCCTTACTCTTTTCCAGAAATCTTCCACATGTTCTCTGCTCAAGGTGGACTCTATTTATATGAGAACTTTACTAAATCGTTGCTAACTTTCTGAAGTTCTAGCTTCTGCACGTTGGTTTTCCAAAGTAGTCCTGGCTAGCCACCTATGTTGGCTAAATGTCCCTGCATCTATTAAACTAGTTTATGGCTGCGTCTGTGTATATGTTTACCCTCCTCATCTACTTAGCCAGTTCTACCTTGTTTTATTTGGGCTGAAGCAATAGCATAGCAGGTAGGGTGTTTTCCTTGCACGCAGCCAACCCGAGTTTGATTCCTCCATCTCACTTGGAGAGCCCAGCAAGCTACTGAAAGTATCCCGCCCACACAGCAGAGCCTGGCAAGCTCCCCATGGTATATTTGATATGCCAAACACAGTAACAACAAGTCTCACAATGGAGACATTATTGGTGCACGCTCGAGCAAATGAACAAGTAGTGCTACAGGGCCACCTTGTTTTATTACAGTAGACCATGAGGAAGAATGGAATATCGGGTTTCTTCCCCTTATATAATCCTGCCTTTCAATCTTTTCTCACTGTATTTCAACCTACTGATACATTCTGTCTCTGTCTCTCCTGTAACCTTCCATTCCTTCTGTATCTCTTCTCTCAGATGCAGTTATGCAAATAAGTACAAACATAGAGAAGGGCATCCTTTCAAATCGAGGTCTTCTCTGATACTTTGAGTGGGTCACCAAGTCACTGAGCATTTGAACAGAAAAGGGAAACACTGTACTTAATAATTTTCTATAATTGCCTAAAGTTCCAAATCTGTAATTACTGTTGCTGTCCTAGGCACTTCAAGTGAAGCCTCCGGAGTTAGCTTTTGCCCTTCTCCAACCTGATGTTTTTCCCATATTTTTCTTTATTATTTTTGCATTTGCTAGCTCTTAGAGTGGAAGTAGAGATTTAGAAACCAGCTGGATATCTTAGACTACTACAAAGAATTAATAGTTTTTATTTATTTGGTGTTTAACATGCATCACAGAATAGAAATTTAGTTGTTGCTATTATCATAAATTATTCATTTTAACCAAAGTCAGGGAGATTTTATTGACATTTGTAGTGTTTTAGATTGTAATTAAGGCCTTTTTTTACCACTCTGTAGCAACGTTTTACTGCAGTTCTAAGAGGTAGGTGTTATCATCATTCCACTGTGCAGATTGGAACATGAAAGTGCCTTAAAAGAATGTCAGTGGTCTCACAAATTAGCCTAAATCACAGCTTGGAAAGGCAGACTTCAATATTGTAGTTCTGTGTCCTATAAAGAGATCTATGCATTCAACCCATTCAGTGTTTGGGAATAAATGACCAGCGAAGGTTGAGAGCTTTTCACTAAGTCCTTCTCTCATGCTGCTCTATTCTCTGTGTGTCCATATTTCATCCATCACCAGCCAATTGTAGACACTGTCGTTTGAAAAGCGTTTCCCTTCTTTTTTACCTGGATAAAAGATTCCTATTTGAGGTTCCAGATTCCTTTTAAAATCGCAAAAGTACATTAAGTTGTCTACCAACAAATTTAGGAAATATTTGCTTGAGTCCATAATGTACGACTTTGGGTTCTCTACCACTAAATTTCTCGAGTAGGAACTGTCTCTTTCATTTCAGTTTCCTCTTTTTCTTCTGCAAAATAAATATAATTAAAGCTACTTTGTAGATTTATTGGAAGCATTAAAGTCAACACAGGTAAATAAAGTAACAGGGCCAGGGACATGTTAATAAAACTAACAATAATTTATATTTATTAAACCATTTTCTGTGTGCCATATATTAGAAATATTTAACATGCATTATCCATAACCCTTAGGTAATTGCATTATTCAATGGCCTGAAATCAATGGAAATATAAGAAGGAATCACATCTGCTCTTTTGCACTTTATCATGTTATCAAGTCTTTTGACCCTGAAATTTTGATACGTTTGGCAGTATAAAACAGCTTTAGAGGCCCTTAGTTATAATTATTTCCAGAAAAATCTGGAACTTTCCTAGGCTTTTGCAGTAATGATTTGATATGTTTTTGCAGAAGTTGTGGGGTAAATCATTAAGCTCTTTTCCTCATCTTCTCACCTGTACTGCCATTCCATGGGACCTCAGTTCTCTAACAGGGAGTTGGGGATTACACCTGCCACCCAGTTACAAAAACAGCAGTTAACCCTATAAGTTCCTTCTGCTAGGGTTCCCTTACTTTGCCTTGTAATTCTTTTCAATAGCATCCAGAAAGGCACTTTTTGTGTGAGTAATCCTGAAGCCATAGGAAATGCGTATATTCTTGTTAAGCCAAGTGATAGAATTTAGGTCTTCCCATCTGCTGACTCTTCTCCTTTTCTGCTTATATTGGCTATTCCAGCCAGTTTTGCTCCTCTAAGAGTGAAAGAGGTAATTATCCCAACATTCACGAATACATAAAGTCTCATTAGTTTGTTTGAAAATCTTCTGATAATGGCAGTCCTGCAGAAATTCACCTACACATTTCTGCTTCTAAGCAATCCCATGGTTAGACATGATGGGTACTCCACCCACTACATCTAGCTGCCTTTGTAGGAGTGTGGAATACGGTGCAAGAGAGAATATCAGCTAAAGTATCTTACTTTGGATGAAGGTTCAGTGTTTTGATGACTCTCTCACAGTGCACTGCAAAGTTCTGTCTGTATCGACCACACGAGGCTGTAGAGAGGTAGCCAGTTTGCCGGCTTTCTGGAAAACTTTAAAAAGATATCTAGTGATTGTTTTTAGTAATATTTGCTTTCATTGTTTTTAATCTTAAGACTAATGGAAATGTTTGAAGCAACAAAAAATATTTGACTTAATATCTAGTTCTGTATGAAACAAAACGAAACAAAAAAACAACATTGCCCTCCCGTTGTTCATTGATTTGCTCGAGCAAGCGGGCCCAGTAACATCTCCATCATAAGACTTGTTGTTACTGTGTTTGACATATCGAATATGTCATGGATAGCTTGCCAGGCTTTGCCACGCAGGCGAGATACTCTCGATAGCTTGCCGGGCTCTCTGAGAGGGGCAGAGGAATTGAACCAGGCTCGGCCAGGCTGGCTGTGCACAAGGCAAACGCCCTACCACTGTGCTATCGCTCCAACCCAGTTCTATGGCTGGAGCAATAACACCGTGGGTAGGGCATTTGCCTTGCATGTAGCCAACATGGCCGACCAGATTTCTATTTCTCCCTTCCTTTGGGAGAGCCCGGCAAGCTATTTGATATGGCAAACACAGTCTCACAATGTTACTGGGCCCGCTACAGCAAAAATCGATGAAGAACAGGAGGACAGTGACAGTGACAGTGACAGTTCTATATGAAGAATTAATGATATCAGTAAAACTGACTCTAAGCACCCGATTGCTGCTCCAGTGGTGACTAAACTTAGAAGTTGAAACCCAGTTTGCATCTAGGTTACTGCAATTGCCAAGCGACTGCTCTGTTCATTGCTCTGTTTACCTTAGAGTGTGATTGTTCAATTGCAAGCGGTTACCAAAGGGCATCTAGAGTAGAGATAGTAATGGAACTCCTAAGGATTTATTTAGATACTTACAACATAAAACGGAGCTTTGATGCTGAAGGCATATTAAGGCTTATCCAACTTAATTGACTCCTGCATTTGCGCGAGTAACTATTAGTCTTGTTCTCCCAGTAAGGAAGAAAACACTGATAGAGACTGTGCAGTGCTCAGTTCATTGCGGGAACTCAATAGTATTTAAGTGAAAGACTGCAGAGTGAAAGTAAGCTGACACCACTGCTTTTAGCCAAGAGTGACCACTGTTGTGTTTTGTCCACTGATTTCACTGTGTCAGTCTCCGTGTTGCTCATCTGTTTGTCATCATCCTTTACGGTCCAGAAAATGTATTTAGCATTCTTAGTCCATGACTGTGATCCTCTTATTTGCAACTAGGAGAAATATTGGACTTCAAAAGTATCATGATTGTGTCAGAGTTAAAATTTTAATCAGCAAGAACCAGTTTAAATGGACCAAGCCAAAAAAAAATTCTAGTTTCAAATTTAAAATCTTAGACCATCCCCTCCCCTCCCCTCCCCTCCCCTCCCCTCCCCTCCCCTCCCCTCCCCTCCCCTCCCTTCCCCTCCCCTCCTCTCCCTTCCCCTCCCCTCCCCTCCTGTCTCCTCTCCTCTCCTCTCCTCTCCTCTCCTCTCCTCTCCTCTCCTCTCCTCTCCTCTCCTCTCCTCTCCTCTCCTCTCCTCTCCTCTCCTCTCCTCTCCTCTCCTCTCCTCTCCTCTCCTCTCCTCTTCTCTCCTCTCCTCTCCTCTCCTCTCCTCTCCTCTCCTCTCCTCCCATCCCCTCTTTCCTCCCTTCCCCTCCCCTCTCCTTCCCTCCCCTCCCTTCCCCTTCTCTCACCTCCTTCCCCCTTTCTTCCCCCCCCCCTTCTCCTGTTCCTCTGCTTTCTTCCCTCCCCTCCTCTCTCTTCCCCTCCTCTCCTTTTCCTTCCCTCCCTTTCCCTCTCCTCTCCTTGCTTTCCAGCCACACTCTGCAGTGTGGTTGTGCTCAGGGATCACTGTTGCCTCTGGGATCAGCCATCTCTTCAGACAGGGCTCAGGGAACCCTTCAGAGGGCCAGGGATGAAACCCAATCTGACATGCATAAGGCCAATGCCCTACCCACTGTGCTATCTCTTATGCCCTAGAATTCTTTATTTCACTAGAGCATCACCATTTTAACTCATTTTTTTGAACTAAGAATGGACCAGAGAGATAGCACTGGTAGGATGTATTCCTTGCATGTAGAAACCAGGTTCAATCCCCTACACCAAAATATAGATCCTGATCACTCCCAAAAGTGATCCCTGAGCATAGAGCCAGGAATAAACCCTTAGCCAGGCAGGAGTGACCTCAAATAGAACAAATATATATTGGTAAATGATCTCTATAGACTAGTTCAATACAGTATATATTTTTCCAATGTTCAAATAAAAAATTGGAAGAAACACCAGATATTTTTAAGGAATTTTAGAAAGTATCTTCTCTTTCAGTTGTTATTAAATTCAAAGACCATCTCAGTATTAAAGACACAGTAACAACAAAGTCTCTAATGGAGACGTTACTGGGCCCGCTCGAGCAAATCGACGATCAACGGGAGGGCCTTTTAAAGACCATTTAGTAAAAATACCGCTAAAACTGTATAATGAAAAACAATACTTTCAGATATATGTTTTCATCTATGTTTCAAAAAAAGTACTCATTTGTGACCCAATTATCAGTTTTAGGGGAAAATCTATCACAGATTTAAATACAAAATTGTGCATGAAGCCAAAAATATTTATTTAAATCACTTCTGCTTTATATTGTGTAATATCTATACATCTGCTCCAGTCTAGAAAATGCAGTAGTAGTCTAAGATCATAGTCCTACTAACCAAGGAGGATTCTTTTTAAAGTATGAGTAAACATCTTCAGAAATTTTAAGCGTCCTATAATTTGATTGTATTGATAGTTAAATATAACTTTTCCCCAAAATTTTTCAAGAGATACTCTTACATATAATATATTCTTGGTATTCATTTATATTATACCTCAGTATATTTGGGAGGTAGAAAAGGGAAAGTATGGTGTATTTAGGCTATTTTATTTATAATATCTCATTATGGGAGTTCTGCCATCTAAATAAACTAAGAGTAATATCTCAGAATTAAATAGCCATC